>NW_027453112.1:0-70691 GCF_964194025.1 Convolutriloba macropyga | reverse complement strand
ATACGGCAGAGTTTCTTTAGTTCTCTTTTAATAGGTATTAGTCTATATCTGAGACAGAGGGTTAAAGCCGGTCACCACTCTATTAAAACAAAAATTTATTCTAAACACGCCTAAAATGATAGATTTTTAATCAGTTTTACTCAATTTATGTTATTTGAACTTTTTTCGATTTATTACCATAAACAGGAGCAAATCTCTACGCATTTTAAACAATTGAATCGGATTGCTTAGTTTTTCCCTCGCTTACATATATTTACTACGAGAGAGAGAGAGAGAGAGAGGACACATTGCATTCCATAGTTAAGTAGAGAGGACACAAAAATACTATTTCTTGTATGATCTAACAAATTTTTGAACGCTCACCGTATCAGGCCTTATAGTCTTGGAGACAAATTCGGAAAACAGTGTTTTTTGTTATTTTTGTGGCCGCAATTTACATAGTTTCCGTTAAAAATTTTAAAAAAATTACTGAAAATTTTTTTTCAGTACCACTATTCTCTGGCGAGCAGTAAAAAATTTCATTTGGTTGATATCCCCCATTTGGAAAGAAATTTCGGTTTGAGATACGGCGAGGAGAGAGAGAGAGAGAAGAGAGAGAGAGAGAGGGAGAGAGAGAGAGAGAGAGAGAGCACAGTGCATTCAAAAACTAAGTACATGGCAGAAAAATATTAAATTTCATTCGATAATCAAATAAATTTTTGAACGCTCGTCTAATCAAGCCTTTTAGTCATGCAGACAAATTTGGGAAACAGTGTCTTTGTTGACTTCCTGTAAGCACAGTTTATATAATTTCAGTTAAAATTTAAAAAAAGTGTTCGAAAACTCTATATACAGTATCACTGCCCTCTGACATGAAAAAAATGAGTATAAAACAAAACGGACTACTGAAGTTTTAATTCAATATTTTTGAAGTGAATGGTTGTTATAATTCAACTTACTACAACCACACCAAGCAACGCGTATTAAGCTCAACACAAAAAAGTATCAAAATCAACGTAATTAGTATTGGTGATAGCAACAAGTCGCTTAGACGGCAGAGTCTGTTTGATGCTCTTTTAAAATTAAAAAGCTGCCTGAAAATCTTTTTCATTCAGTACCGCTTTTCGCCGGCAGGCATTAAAAATTAAGAGCATTCATTTGGACACTATCCCCCATTGAGAACGAAATTCTGATTTTGAGAGACGCAGAGAGAGAGAGAGAGAGAGAGAGAGAGAGAGAGAGAGAGAGAGAGAGAGATAGAGAAAGAGAGAAAGAGAGAGAGAGAGAGAGAGAGAAAGAGAGAGAGAAAGAGAGAGAGGGAGAGACAGAGAGAGAGAGAGAGAGAGAGAGAGAGAGAGAGAGAGAGAGAGAGAGAGAGAAAGAGAGAGGGAGAGAGAAAGAACACAGTGCATTCCATAGCTAAATTGAGAGGTCAGAAAAATACAATATTTTTATAGATCATCTAATAAATTTTTTAATGCTCATCTTAATAGGCCTTTTAGCCATGCAGACAAATTTGGGAAACAATGTCTTTGTATATTTCTTGTAAGCACAGTTTATGTAATTTCGGAAAAAAATTTAAAAAACTACTGGTAAACTCTTATACAGTAACACTACTCTCTGACAGGCAAAAGCTGAGGATAAGACAAAACGGACTACTGAGATTTTTATTCAAAATTTTGAACAGAATGGTTGTTATAACGCAACTTATTACAACGATACAATACAACGTAATGAGTATTGGTAAGCTCAACAAGTCGTTTATACGGCAGAGTTTCTTTAGTTCTCTTTTAATAGGTATTAGTCTATATCTGAGACAGAGGGTTAAAGCCGGTCAGCACTCTATTAAAACAAAAATTTATTCTAAACACGCCTAAAATGATAGATTTTTTAATCAGTTTTACTCAATTTATGTTATTTGAACTTTTTTCGATTTTATTACCATAAACAGGAGCAAATCTCTACGCATTTTAAACAATTGAATCGGATTGCTTAGTTTTTCCCTCGCTTACATATATTTACTCGGTAATCCATGTTGTAAAAATGATTTGCTTTCAATTGGATGATATCAATCATTAAGGAAGAATCTTCTGTTTTGAGAGGGAGAGAGAGAGAGAGAGAAGAAAGAGATGGAGAGAGAGAGAGAGAGAGAGAGAGAGAGAGAGAGAGAGAGAGACGTATAGTTAACCGTAATTTTAACATTAAATTTAAAGTAAAGACACTCAAATCAATTAAGTAGCTATTTGCGGCCTTCTACCTAAAACAGGTATAGCGCTGGTGCCCATGGGATGTCGCTCACCGCGATTTTCAAATTGGACAAAATAAGGTATGCGTCAGATCAAACATTCGATGATTACCCCAAGTGGGCTAGGAAAAGATTTCCTTCAACCGGGGCCAGCCTGAGGACAGGCTCTTGGCCAAATCAATTAGACTCAAAACCAGAGACTGAGCCACACCGGTTAGGCTCAAGGCAGATCCTGGGCTAGACTGAATAATCTTTGGTCACTCTGGAAGCTGACGCCACTATTGAACAGAAGGAAGAGCCGTCAGACAGAAAGAACTACCATTTGAAACTGAAAAAACTTAGAATTTGTCAAAAATCAAAAATGACTAAAACTGAAATTTTTACAATTTGGGACTCCAAAGTTGTCCAAACCCGACTTTCTGGAGTTAAAACCCGAGCAACCAACTGTCTTAGTACATGGTTATGGTAACCTCTAAGCTGCCCATGGACCCCGCGAAGGCTCTTGCATCAGACCCACAAGTGTTTCTTTTAACAATTATTTGGTGGAAAAGTGCAAATTTCACATACTTCTGATGTATACCTAATTTTCCCTAAATGTTAATTACGTGAACTCTTAGTCATTTGTTTATGGTCAAATGCCAAATATTCAAGGCATCTAGTGCTACGTAATAACCATTCGTGCTAATGTCAACTAAAGCAATTATTGCAGTACCTTGATGTTCACAGTGTAATTATTGATTTAAATCACTTTACTTGAATAACCAATCAGGGACGAGTTATGATGATGTTATAGATTATATTTACATTAGTATTTAATTTAAACCGTTTATTTGGATAGTGAAATTGCATCGTATTTAGAACCATTAGAAGCTGTTACCAAGAGCAGTGTGACCAAGAGTAGACTAAAATTTGATCGCTTATCACCTTTAGTATTTTATTCTAAGTTTTGCTAGATCTTGAGATCTTTAGAAATTAAATTAGTTGAGCTTTTTCTAAACTAGCATTGACATGAGCAACAATACTAGCTATGGGCTGAGGCCATACAAACCTCATTACAATCAGTTCTTGAGCAGCTGCAACACTGGAGAAGAATGAACAAACCCTAGCAAGACATTAAAAAAATAATTTTGAAGATCAGTTGTTGGGACCAAAGTTCATTTCAAAATTTTTCAATTAAATATTTTTTACGATGACTTAACTTTTCAAAAAAAGCCAATTCTAGGGGTAAAATATTGCTAGGGGCTTGTCATCAGCTGCTGCTTACAAAAACGGTTCAATTAGCAACTGAGTACCTGCTTTTGGCAGCGAACCACTTCTGTCTCGGGCTGGATTACTGGACTAATGTTTTTTGATCAGTCCGCATGGAATTTTTGAGTTTCTGTTAGATCCATCTCTCTTCTATTAACCTCTTCAAAGAGTTTGAGTAATTTGGTTTTTTTGCCAAGTGAATTTTTAACAAATTGGGTATGAACTAGAGATAGCAGAAAGAAATACGGGTATGGCCCGACCAAAAACAAACTAACTCAGACCTTTAACTGTTACCAAGAGAGGTGGGCTCTCAAAATAGACTAAAATTTGATCGCTTATCACTTTTAGTCTTTTATTCTAAGTTTTGCTAGATCTTAAGATCTTAAAAAATTTAGTTAGTGGAGCTTTCTTCAAAGTAGTTTGCCACAATACTAGCTATTGGTTGAAACTTTACAAATTTCAGCAAAATATTTTACAAAGATTGTCACTGAGGACTTTTTAAAAGTCAGTCCACAAAATTAAAATTACAGACCTTCGAATGTTCTAGCGACTAACTGTTTCCACGAGATCACTAGACAATCAAATACAATGAAGTCCAAAGCCGGGATGAAGCTCGAGAACCATGCTGGGATATTTCGGTTCCCCTCAGATTCTTGAGCAGCCGCTACGTTTGTTCCGCGGACCCGGTCAATAACATGAATAGTAACGAATCTTCAATTCAATAATATGGACCAGAACGAAATCTTTACGATGGTTGGAAAAATTCCCATAGACATTGGAAAACGACTGACCACATGATGTCTGTCCAACTCAAGAGGCTAAAAAGTGAGCAAGCTGAATTGCTCAAAACATTTGTCAGACACCTTGCTGATTTGAAAAGTCACCTGGCTCAAAACAAAACTGTGTCTGCAGAAAGAGCATATCATTGTTTCTTTGAGACTTAAAATGATAACCGGAAAAACAGACAATAACAGAGGCAACCCCTGAAGCCCAATTGATTGGAGGTTTTCGATGCCCACAACGAACGAAAATTGGGCGAAAAGAAGAGGACACTCAATTTGTTGGTTGACCGGATACCAGAACTGGGAAAAAATGAAGAATAAAGCAGCTACATTTTTAAACATTGAAGAGTCACCTTCAAATATTGCTACGGATCGGTTGATGGCTTTAAGTGAGAATAAGGATTATCATCGAGGCACGCTAAAACAGTACCTGCAAACCACAGAGAGTGGAAATCAAACAATGTTATTGTCATCAACATCGGTTGGTGATAAGGACCTAAACAATACTTTAACAGGAAATGGAGCGATAGAAATCGTCAAAGAGAATGCTGATGTCTTTTCCAGGCTTTCAACTACACATGGAAGCAGAGAGTGACCCAGTGTCGCCAACTCGAGATCATCGAGAAGACGACAGGTTGACGAAATGGAGTTTCAAAACCTAAGAGCTAAGAAAAAGGAAGAGCAACCACTGCAAGAGGTGCAATTGGAGTTAAAGCAGGAGCGTGAGGAAATGGAACTCTAAAGTTGCAGCATCGCCTTAAGTTGTAACAATCAGAAGATGAACTGCGTCTATGACAGCTTGAGGATGAAGCCAACAAAGAGCAAAGGCGCAGGAAAATTGGATTAAAAAACATATGGATCGCAGGCGGATGATTCATAAAACGTTGGACCAAACGCAAGCTAGAAAGAGCGGTAAGTGGGGCAGTTCATTGGCCTAACAGTCTGGACCTTGCTGCCCACTCTCTCCTAATGTTATGATCAACTCTCCTATAAATGTCACGCAGGAGAGAGGTGACAAGCCTTCCAGCGCCTACCCGAAAACAACCCCGCTGTTCAAAACCGGGTAAGGCAATTTCCTCAACGCAACTGCAAGAATTGAGTTATCTCGAGAAACCGGAAATTCCTAAATCAATTAGGGTTACAGAAACAAAGAGATCTTTGCCCAAGACGACGTTCCAGCAACAAGGAACTTCAGCATTTCCGAACAAGCAGAGAAGCCAGAGTCCCACGCACAACCCTCGCAACAGATCTATGGAGAACCATAACCAAATAAAATGAGCCAAACTACGCCACAATCAAATCACCAACCGAGTGGTGATCCGGAGAAGATTAACAAAGATCAAGTTAACGGAGTTCTCAGGAGACTCCTTGGAGTGGCCCGAGCGGGCCGTTCTATTTGATGTCTTTGGACATCAAAAGCTGCTGAGTGATACTGAGAAGATGCAGTATCTGAAGATTAGCTTTACGGGTCAGGCCAAAACGGTATTATGAAACCTGCGAAATTATCTGCAAGCAGTTTGCAGACCGAGAGTCATTGTGGAATCTCAACTTAAGGAGTTAAACAGTCACCCTACAGTTAGACACGAAGACTCCACTGGCAATGTTCGTTTCGCATACATAGTCACGAACACACGTTAACGTCTTGACCTGGCTTGGAATTCATCATATCCTGGAATTCGAGGGAGTTCTGAGTTCAACGACGAGAAAACTTTCCTCTCCGGTTTAAGATCAGTGACTACAACACCTGCATTATCATCGACTGCTGGCAGCAAACTTGATAGTTATCAAAGATTGGTTAGATTCGACATCTTTCATACATGAAGACTTGTTAGCTTAGACCAATGCCAACTTTCAAAGCCGCAAAAAATCAAAAATAAGTTCTTTCGCATCCAGCGCTGATGACTTTACAAAACCAAAGAATTCAGAATGCCCATTCAAAGATGAACAGCACGCCGTCAGGAGTTGCGAGAATTTTAGATCAAAGAAACTGAATGATTGACAAGAATATGTGCATAAGTTCAGATTGTGTTTCGAATACCTGAGACCTGGCCATTGGTAAAAGGATTGCAAAATTAAAACTTGCGTTAGAACAACAGATGCTACGGTAGATCAACAGGTGCCTGAGATGTTACGACAGCAGTAGCAACAGACTTCACATATTGGGGGACTCCCCGTAGTGCGCATTAAGCTAGTGAATGGTGATCTTACCCTCAGCATGCTGGCATTGTGTGAAACAGGATCCTCAATTTCATTCTTATATTAATCAATTGTATCTAAACTTCACCTGCAAAGCCTTAGAGCGTCCTTGTTCGTAGCAAGAATCCACGGATCCCAAAAGGTTAAGACGGAAATAGTGGCGGTAGCGGTTTCAGCACACGAGAAGTCGCGACCATTGACAACAGTTCAATTTTAAGTTGTTATCTAATTGTTCATGCAATTTTTATTTAAAACACTGAAATTGGGTTTCCAGACTGTAAATCTGCAAAGTATGAAAGATTGCTGCCCGCACTTGAGAATCCTGCAAAATCAGACCAATAATCTAAACGAAGTTCAACTAATCTAAGGAAAAGACTGCTGCGACATTCATCACTCATTAGATTTCAAGAAATCAAACAATAAAACCTCACCGTAAGCAGTGAAATTGAAAAAAGGATGGGCCTTAAGTCCGCTACCAGCGAAGCAATCAGCAGTTGTTGGTACAACAGCAACTTCAATCGCAGAAGACAAGGTAGCAAGCCATTTAGGTAAGTGGTGGGACATCGAATCCTACGCCTCAATCTGTGATGTCATCGGTCGTTCATAAGATGAACAGAGAGCAATCAAAGAATTGGATCAAACAACTTGTTTCGTCAGTGAAAGCTTCAAGTTGGACTTCTCTGGCAAGATGAGGTGAGGTTACCAAATAAATTTTTCTCTGCGATGGGGTCCAAGTTCCTAGAGCGACGCCTACAAAAAGATGATACGTTGCAAAAGCGTTATCAGGAAGCCATTGACACTGACGTCAAAGCTAGATGTGTCCGTAAAATTGATCAATATGAACCTATTGAAACCACAGACAATGGTGTTTGCCACATCACCTTGTCAACAACCCTCATGAACCCGAAAAAAAGAGAGTCCAATGCAGCAGCAAAATATCAAGGTGTAGCCCTCTCCGAAAAAATTCTATCTGGAAAAGACCTGCTGCAGAGTCCGATAGGATGACCGCCGATGTGTACTATGTCTCTGGCGTGCACATCAAGAGCAGATTACGAGTATAAACGACATGTTTTTTGGGACGAAGAGCTTGCTAACTTGTGCAAATTGTGCCGAAAGATAACGCAAGAGATGACGCAACAACTCGTCAAAGCTCTCTAACAATATTTTAACATGAATGACTACCTTAGGTCTGTCAGAACACCAAAAAAAGCAACCAAAATTGACCAAAAAGTTGAAAACGTCCTCAATAAAGATGCATTCATTCTCACGAAATAGATAACAAGTGACGAAAGAGTCAAATCACTGTTCCCCGAAGCAGAAAACTCATTTTTTTGAAAAGTTTTGAAAATTTCATAGGAATAACCACAATCATCCTCAATCGTCGGACTAAACTGGAATGTAAACTCAGACAGTCTCATGGTCTGTCGTGAAACTGAGCAAAAAGTGGAAGCAAAAATAACTCAGAGAATCGTCCTATCCTTTTACTTAGCAGTGTTCGACGCACTTGGGATATGTCCACCATTCGCAAAGGGACGAAGTTTCTACTTAAAAGCATTTGGTCAGTAATGGGACAAGCATGGGACAAAGCAGGCCAGCCGAGCACTAAGTGATTGGTGCTCTGAGTTGGGAGAAATAAGGACGATGTCGATTAATCGAACCTATTTTCAAAACGGATGCAGAATTTTGAGAATCTACTTTTTTACAGACGCGTCAGAAGAAGCAAGGTGCATCGTGGCAAATCTGCAAGACAGAGCTACGTTGAAACTTAACTATGTGATAGAAAAACGCGGCGTAGCTACTATCGGACACATGACGATTCTGAAATTAGAAATTCAAGCCGCTGTCTACGGAATTCATCGCAGGAAGCAGATATGGAGAGAACATCATATGAAAAATAACAGAATCTATAAGTGGAAATGTTCAATTTCAGTGTAACCGTGGGAACGATTAGGTCAAAGGATACGACAATTGTTTGTTGCCAACAGGGCAGTACAAATACTGAAGAGCATTGTAGGCATTGAAAACCCTGCATATTATGGCACAAGAAGGATGCCCATCGAAAGCTTAAGGGAACCCGGTTAGTTAAACAAGCCGGCTTGGCTGCAGACAGATGAAGAAAATAAGCCAAAGCCATGGTGAAGTGGAGCAGGCTACCAAAACTGTAGCCACAGAAATTGAACTAGACCACCTGGAAACTAAACTATTCTACTGGAGACAATACATTAGCTTCAACCGAATTAAAATGTTCATTGCCTACTGAATAATTTTTAAGACAAACCAGAAGGGACCTCCCGAAGCAGATGACCAAGTTGAAGAAATTTTCTTTTGATTAGTTTAAAACGAAAGCTACCCGAATATTTCTAAGTCAACAACAAGCTGCAAAGAAATCTCAGGGACCTTAAACAATGCCAAATTGTTACCGTTCACATAGGAATATGGAAAAAATTGATTGAAAGGTCGATTGAAGCTTCCGAATTTTGATTAAAACTGAAAGAACCCAATATCCTTGACAGCAAAACATCCAGTCGTACAACTTCTGTCGGAGAAAGAGCGTATTGCTATAACCTACATGCAATTGCAGAGTATGTGAGAAATATTCTTCAATATTAATTCTGGGCTTTTGGATTGAAAAATGCCTTACGAAAAGTTAAATGGAGAAGTATCAAATGCACACAGGAACGCCAACCCAATCCATTCACCGATGGCGGACTTTCCCCGAGAACGACTTGATGAACTTGTTTTCCCATTCACCCATACCGGTGTCAACTACTTCGGACCCATTTTAGTGAAGTTCCTACAAAATACTTTGAAGAGATGGTACTGCCTCTTCACTTGTCTAACAACAAGGGATTTACACATCGAAGTTGCGCAATCATTGGACACCGAGTCATATCTAGCTCCAATTACAAGATTCATTGCAACACGTGGCCACCCAATTACCATCTTCAGCGACAACAGCAATAACTTTGTTGGAGCAACCAAGGAGTTGAAAACATTCCTGGACGGATGGAACAAGGCACAGATTGAAAGCGACTGAGCACAGGAAAGGTTCGTTTGGAAACTCAACCCTCCTAGAACCCCACAGTTTGGTGGAATCTGGGAGAGACTGGTTCAGATTTGCAGGAAAGTTAAGGTTGCAATCTTGGACAACCAAAGCCTCACTGCAGACGTACTCAGCAATACAATGTGTCTTGTAGAGCAGACTCTCAACGCAAGACTTCTGACAGCAGTAAGTGACGACCCTGAAGAACCGAGAGCACTTACCCCAAATCACTTCCCGTCAGGGCGAGAGAACGCGAGTGAACCATTTATGCCATCAAGTGAGGTCTTCTATGATTTGAAAAAATCCTTTAAAACGGCTGAAGCATATGGAGACATGATCTGGAAAATATGGACTCGCGGATGCCTTCCACAATGGAACCAGAGATCAAAGTGCTCAAAAGAATATGTGTGAAACCTGAAAGAAGGCGAGTTAATTCGGCTAATAGATGAACCTGTGAAGCACTGAAAGTACAAAATGGGACCAATCATTGGGATCCTCACTAACAGTTCAGTGCAATCAGCGAGAGTCCAATTGGCACAAGGACAGCTGAACCGGCCAGTCGTGAAGTTAGCGCCAGTATTCGACGATGGTGTGTCGCAGACCAAAAACAGGGCCGTCGACATGATGCCACTTTTTAACAGATTAAAATTAGAGAGTGCAATAACTTAGAACTTGTCGAAACTCAAAAATAACTAACGTTGAATTTTTTTTACAATTTTGGACTCCAAAGTTGTGCGACCCCGACTTTCTGGAGGGAAAACCCGAGCAACCGACAGTCTTAGCACATGGTTATGGTAACCTCTAAGCTACCCATGAACCCCGCGAAGGCTCTTGCATCAGACCCACAAGTATTTCTTTTAACAATTGTTTGGTGGAAAAGTGCAAATTTCACATACTTATGATTTATACCTAATTTTCCCTAAATGTTAATTACGTAAACTCTTAGTCATTTGTTTATGGTCAAATGCCAAATATTCAAAGCATCTAGTGCTACGTAATAACCATCCGTGCTAATTTCAACCAAAGCAATTATTGCAGTACCTTGATGTTCACAGTGTAATTATTGATTTAAATCACTTTACTTGAATAACAAATCAGGGACGAGTTATGATGATGTTATAGATTATATTTACATTATTATTTAATTTAAACCGTTTATTTGGATAGTGAAATTGCATCGTATTTAGAACCATTAGAAACTGTTACCAAGAGCCGTGTGACCAAGAGCAGACTAAAATTTGATCGCTTATCACTTTTAGTCTTTTATTCTAAGTTTTGCTAGATCTTGAGATCTTTAGAAATTAAGTTGGTTGAGCTTTTTTATAAGAAGTTAGCAACATTACTAGCTCTTGGCTGAAGCCTTACAAACCTCATTACAATCAGTTCTTGAGCAGCTGCAACACTGGAGAAAAATGAACAAACCCTAGCCAGACATTGAAAAAATCTTTTTTGAAAATCAGTTGTTGGGCCCAAAGTTCTTTTAAAAATGTTTACACTAAATATATATTAAGACGACTTAACTTTTCAAAACAACCCAATCCTTGGGAAAAAAAAGTAGCGCGTGTGTTTAAGAGTCTAAATTATGTTGCTAGTGGCTTATCATCAGCTGCTGCTTACAAAAACGGTTCAATTAGCAACTGAGTATCTGCTTTTGGCAGCGAACCGGTTCTGTCTCGGGCTGGATTACTGGAATAATGGTTTTTGATCAGTCCGCATAGAATTGTCGAGTTTCTGTTTGATCCAACCCTCTTCTATTAACCTCTTCAAAGAGTTTGAGCAGTTTGGATTTTTTACCAAGCTGGGGTATGAACCAGAGATAGCAGAAAGAAATAGGGGTATGGCCCGACTGAACACGAACTAACTCAGACCATTAACTGCCAATTTCAACATTTTCGTTTCTCTTATTTTAAAAATATTGCAAAAGTTGTTTCTACCTCTAATATACTTATACCTCAAATATTTCTTTGTTGCTATATGAAAAACCTGCGAATCATTCAATTCCGAATTGGTTACTATGAAAAACAAATTGATCTTTTATAGTTATCGTAAACCTAAACTGTCTAGATTAAATTTCTGAAGATTTCTATAAAAATTAGCAATTCATCGCCGTCATATTAACCCCTAAAAACAAATTCGTAGATTGCTTGATCAGTGATTTCCATATTTATCCATTTTTGCATGAAACACATGTTGATTTATCACTTCACCTGTCAAACTAAACTTCAAAGCTAAATGTGTCCAAAGGGAATAAAATTTGATGAATCAATGCTCCTCTAAACTGACTCAATGTTCAGAATAATATTTCTTTGACCGAGAAACAATTTTTGCTCGTTTGACTCTTCTTTAAAATTATAGCATGTTTTAAATAAAAAACATAACAAAACATCGCAAAATATCAGGGAGAAAATGTTTGCCATCACAATAAATTTTCTGATGGCCATTTTTTGTCATATTTTGTGTGTCATTATTTATTGTAAATATCAATTAGTAGGGTATTATATTTCATATCAAAATTTTCCTAATTTTATGACAACTTTTAGCATAAATTTAATACTTTATCTTTTGGGCTAAAATTGTGACTATGTCGCGCTTATAGTTGAGAAATTTTAACCTAACTTTTAATAACTGGATAAGAGAACACTTATGGAAAAATTAACGTTCAAACCATTCAAATTGAGGTGCTTGACCCAAGCCAGCTCTGAAATGACTTACTTTGGTCACGCACAGGGGGTTGTACAGGCCCTGATCAGAACGTGCATGATCTAGACGTGGCCCTGATCGGACATTCTAGACCGTAAACTTGCTGCCATACTTAAGAGTTGTCTGATCAGGGCACTCTTGGGTCAATGACCTCAACTTGTGCAGTCAGGCAAGTCTATTCAGGCGTTTCGTGGAGCTCGCAGTCACTGATCAGATGTGTCATTCTCAGCAAATACATGACGAAGGAAGTTCTGACTGGAATGGTCAACAAGTTCTCTACCTACTTCCTTAACCCAACTGTGAATGCCACACTCTGGGTGTTGGAATCTGCAGTGGGCAAGACCGTTGCTTCTGAGATGATAAAAAACCTGCAGAGGTTCACCGTTACTGGCTTAAATGAAATGGTGGAAGGGTTGCTCCGCTTGGTGGGTAAATCTTTCACCTACTGGCAGTTTCTACAAATAATTGCGGACATTGGAGTGAGAACATTGATTGAGTCGGACTGGTTTAAGAGACAATTTGGAATAACCGGCGACAATTCAATGTTAGCATACTGTGGCGGCAAGGCAGCCGCTTTTTCCACATGCTTGTTAGTTGCAGCCTGCTGTTCTGCAGGTCCATGGGGGATAGCAGGTAAATAAATTTCTACATGACAGCAAGGAGTCTCGGTAATGTGCGTTTGCACATAATGTCCGACACACATAATGTTCCGGCCGCTCAAACACGAGAATCAATCAAAGACTTAATGAAAAGGTCAAAATAGCATCAGATAAAAACGATATGGCACTTGTCTTTTTTGAGAAAAAATAACAAGCAGATAAAAAAACGGTCAAATTCAAAAATTACAGTTAAACTTTCTGAAAACACTTTAATTCAAAGTCATGAAAACAATTAACCACCAACTGAAATCATTCAATGCCTCCATTTATACCTTCATGCAAAACCCTTAAAACCTGTCGTTAACCAAAAGTTCGACGATCGTATTACAAAAAGGACAAAGACAGGCAAAAATCAAAAAGTCAATTCAATTTTGTGAGGAATGGGCGTCGAAGCTAAGGAAATCGAATTCTAATCACGATAATCACTAAACAATTTCCATTGCGACCATTTTTAACTCCATTAAACTCATGATCAACTTGTCATTACTCTGCCATCAAAAAGATGATGGGACAAGGCAGCAAAAGAGAACCTCAAAAAATGGAAAAGGGCAAAATTCAGAAAGGTTATAAAACTTGTAGTATCAACGCTTAAGAACGAAAGTATAACGAAAAACAGCAATTAAAACAACATTCAATTCATGTTAAGACATTTTAATTCACCTTAAAGAGTATACAACCTCTCTTCTCAGTGACACTATACAGAAAGAAGACTGAAATATGATTGAATGCGACATATTTCAAAAAACCATTATTCTGTAAACAATTTTATTGAAATCGCAAGACATGAAAACCATAGTTTCTCACCTAGAAAACATTAACTGCGTTAAGTTTTTACTGCTTAGGATGCCACTTGGATATGTGACAAGTAAGACTTAATGAGAACGTTACGAAATAACACTAAATACAGGCAGTTTTCGAAATTCACAAAACAAGCTGAGCTGAAGCAAAAAAATATTTTAAAAAAGAAATTATCATACATGATTGTTACTCGTCATTTGCACGTACCTGGCCGTAAATCAGCTCTGATTAGAAGTCAATCTGCTCTCGAACTAATATTAAAAAACAAGAAGGCCGAATTGATTAAAAGAACATACAGCGCCCCTTTGCTACCCGAAAAAAATAATCTATAGAAATCCACCTGCAGACCAAAATTTGGCAAGGTGATGCTTCTTGTTCGTTAAAATAAATCGGTAATTTGACCACAAAATCATTAAAGCGAAAACAAAAGACGAACTTTGGTACTTATCCTGTTATATTAGTGCAAGACCGCTGGTTAGACACAATGAAATAATTTCTCTCAGTCATAACAATACAAAAAGAGCATCAGATTATGGCAAACTGCAAGAGATCAGTAAAGTTTTGACAAAAACAATTTATCAGAGTCATAAAAACTATAAAGTTTACTCAAATTTTTATTTGTTGAAATTCATTTGAATGGAAATGGGATACAATCTACAAACTTTTGTTATCGCAAATTGAACAACGAGGCCGAAAGTGGCATTGCCATTACTGTTTGACGGCTACAAAACTCAACTGTTTCAAAAGAATGCGTAAAAGTTTTGTTGGGAAACAAATTTTTATCAAATCAAAAGCAAATTATGCAATTTTCATAAATATTAAATTATATTAGCAAAAAAAACGAGCTGAAATTAATTTTCAGAATATTTAGTTAGAGAATACTTTCATAGGAACCGGAGACAAAAATGGCCATTATCTGAGTGGTTGTGTTAGCAGCTTTTATGTCTGCACTTTCGTTCAAATTGGCCAAATTTGGCCATAAAATTCACGTTTGATTCTTTTTCAATGATAAAAGAAAAGAAATGCAGATTATTCAAATATACAGCAAAACCATAGCAACCTCCGTAAAGTTAATTTTCTAGAACACGTTAAAAAAAGTTTTTGCTTTGGTCCTTTTTTTCACGATTAAAATCAGTTACATACCCGTACCTTGGTCTCAGAGGATTTCTCCACTTCTGAAACATGATAATTACATAAAAATCAATACGGAGCCATAAAAAAATCCAGTATAAAGGACCGTTTTGTTTTGCTCATGTTCTGTGCCGCCAATAAATCTAAAATCAGCAATCAGTCCTGAACTGAACAAGAACGAAGAAAGACTAGCTTTTCTCTTGCCGGAGTCAAACTCATGCTGAATCTCCTCTGCAGAGAATGTATGCATGGTATTAGCAAGCATGTTATAAGAGTTACTTTTTCATGCTACAGAATTTACAGAGGGGTTGAATTGAAATGCACGAATTTCGAGGAGCACATTTTTGAAATTTAAACGAAGGATTAATATGGCGGTTTACACAGCTCTTACAAAATATATACAAATGGAGAGGCTGTCGGTTGCCTGAAAAATGACTCTTTCTGCCATCGATGACTCTTTCCCTTTATAACACCCAAGCTTGGTGGTCGGAGGACCTTTAGCCTGCCCACAAAACTGGTGATAAACCATATAATGGGGGAGTATACGTTCGTTCATGGGGGCTGTAATGGAAAAAACCCAATCTTGTCACTATCGATTTTTATACGAGCCAAGGCGATAGTATTAACTTTGCAGTTTTCTGCCATAATTTGAAAGACCACGTGATTTTTTTGTGCCAATTGGAAGTAAACGTATGCTCCAGATGATCACTTGGTGTTGTTGACGGCGGGTTGTCCTCTTAACGTCCTTGAAGATAACGACACAAATTATTCTTGCGCGAATCATTCTGAAAAAAAGAAGTTGTAAATAGCGAAAAATAACATGTCAAGAATAGGGCTCGGACAAAGTAAACAATGTATTTTGTAATGATTTGGTATTGTGTAGCACTGGCACCAAAGTACGGGTAAATCGTAAACAGAAATGATGGGAGAACAATAATTTCATCACTCTATATTTTCATTGTCATACGTGATCCCTATCCACCATTTTTAAGACTCATTGAGCTTAAAATTTTTTGCTCGATTTTAGTGAGTAAATGTTTGTGACCATAATTGTGACGTCATAATTGTTCTTGTGCACTGATAGGCTTAGCTGCATCTGATAATTGTCATCCTAATTCACTTACTACATTACTAAAATCTGCTTGTTGTTATTACAAATTGCCAAATATCTTCTAACCTTAATCCTTAAACATGGTCGTCCAAAATAGCGACAAAATGGAGCACATTTAACAGAGAAAATGGAAATTTGGCACATAATGCCTAACCCCAAAACTTTATTTGATTTATAACTACCAGGTATATCCTTGCTCGGTTTTTACCCAGAAGTTTATGGAAAAAAAATACAAGACTCTGCCCGCATATAAATTGAATTTATAAAAAACAGGGCGCTAGCGGATTTAACAAACGAAATCTCGGATTCATCGACAAATGCTGTTAGCAAATGCCGATTTAAATTTCTCAGATTTTTTTTAACGCTCACTTGGAATATCTCAGAATGTTACTTTCGCATTAAGAAGTATCAAGTTGTATCAGGTTTTTGTTGTCTTTGGAGAGGAACTGACTCTTCCGTTGTTCAGGTGCTGCCATCGTTTGGGTCGTCCAAGAGTTGATCACATTCGGACTACGAGTCCTGTTCGGGTTAATTTCCACCTGTTTGACAGTCGACAAGTCCGACTACTTTGACCGGTGGCTCGGACCTTCCATGAGTCTCAAAGTGTTTAACTGGATGTTCGGGACAGATTTCCAAACAACAAGACAGAACTTTCAATAAAAATTCATATCAACAGGAACAAAACTTATCAACAAATGCACTCAAAATTGTTCAAGCTGAAACTGGTTTGGCTATATTTTGTTAAACTGGTTAGTCACGAGGAACATATATTAATCTGTAGAATTTAATCTAGAAGTATTCTGTAACAGTTTAGTGTATAAATTATATAATTTGAAATGTTTTTCTGTTTATCCTGTTTGTTTTTTACCTACTCAGATTAAACTGCAACGGTATAAGTATCAGCCAAACCTTATAAAACTAACTGGAAATGGTGATTTATCAAAATTCAGCTTCATCAGAACTCAATCAGATAGAAATGCCAGTGCATAAACCCCGAAAATTTATTTCGTCAGTTTTCTTTTCGGTTCTTTTCTATTAAAGCATGTAGGTTATACAGGCTGCATTTTCTGTAAAAAACTAAAATTCAAAAGTGCATTCAGAATCTCATTAAAGAGTATTTCTTATCAAAAACAGATACACTCTAAATAATGTATAGGTAAATTTACCTGAACAGTGTGCAGGTAAGGCCAAGTGCAGGTAAAATTTACCTGCACAATTTTCCCCGGAATTGCTTACCTGCACATTATTCAGGTAATTTACCTGCAATATTTTTTGTGATTTTAAGGTATCAGTTTGAAGGAAAATTTTTACAGGAAAACTGAGTTTGAAAATAAAATTTGTAGTTTTTCTTTTCAGATAGCAAAGACAATTCCATAAAGCTTCCCTATGATTTTTCCAAAGATGGACTGAAGTGAACAAAAAATTTAAAATATTTATCATTAACAAAATTTCATTTTCGTTTTTAAAACGTTTTCAAGATTTCCTAAATTGCTCTGGGACTTTTCTTGGACCGGAAGTTACTATTGAAAATAAATGAAAAAAATGGTGAACAATGAATATAATTTTGTTGACTGAACTGAAAAAATTTAATCTTCCACTCTGCAAAAACACATTTAAACCAGAAACCGCAAACTCGCCTAGTTCCAAGCCTCCCCTGCTCTAAAGAAAAATTTGTTTTGGCAAATGGAAGACTAAGAATTTAATACATACCACCGAAAGTTATTCTGCACACTGAAGTCTGGCTGACTAGAAAAGTTGGACAATAGTTATTTTTAAAAATTGGCGGAAACGTGCATGAAAATCGCCATTTATTCGGTTCTGGGAGTAATTGCAAGGTACTGTGTGTGAGGGTACTGGCTCAAAATGCTGTCATCTTAGAAGAAATGGAAAAAAAAATTGATGCAGGAATACTTGTTTCTAGGAGATATTTTTCGCTGCATTATGTATTGCTGTTGTAGAAATGGTGTTCTCATGGTCCTAAACATCGTTTTTTTCCCTACCAATCACTTCAGCCTTGCACAACGTGGCATATAGTAGGCCCAAGTTAGCTGATAGATGAATTGAAACATCATCTGGTTTTTCGCCGATAACTCAAACACCAAAATTTACATAAGCTCTCGGGAGAATTTAACGTAACAGAACTCCGAAACAACCTCTAAAAAAACTTGACTCGACGAAACCTATTAATTGAGTCATGTCAATTACAACTAGGGATTTATAGGTTTGGACTATTATAACATGTAAAAATTCATCAGTATGAGCACTGCAAGGCACAACAAAATCTGAGCCTCTTGATCCTTTTTGGGGTAATTTGGATCAATGAGAAGAAAACAGAATTCATGAGGCATAATCTAACAATCACTTATAACGTGCAAAGAACTAATCACATAACAAAGGCCATACTTTGTCGAACAAATGATTCAAAACTGATTAAATTCAAAAATTTTTCTGAATACGGAAGTCAGTCTGACTAGAAAATTGGGCAAAAATTATTTTAAAAGACCGATAGAAACGTGAATCAAATTTTTATGTATTCTATTGTTTGCATTAATCTTAATGTTATGTGTGCAAGGGTTTTTGCTCTAAATTCTGTCATCTCAAAAGAAATGGAGAGAACGTGACGTAGGAATACTTGTTCTC
Source organism: Convolutriloba macropyga (assembly GCF_964194025.1). Lineage (NCBI taxonomy): Eukaryota > Metazoa > Xenacoelomorpha > Acoela > Convolutidae > Convolutriloba > Convolutriloba macropyga. Next base: position 52,159 of record NW_027453112.1, on the reverse strand, counting down.
GGGATAAATTTTCCGATGTATTATGTTTTGCAGTTGAGAAATTGGTTTTCCGATGATGGCAAAATTGTTTTTTTTTCTTAAATTTAACTTAAACGTGCACAACGTGACATCTAGTAGCCAAATGTGAGCTGATATATTGATAGAGACAACATCAGGATTTTTGCCGATAACTCAAACACCAAAATTTACATAATGTCTCACGAGAATTTAATGAAACAGAAATCCGAAACAACCTCTAAAAAAACTTGACTCGATGATGCCTATTAATTGAGTCATGTCAATTACAACTAAGGATTTATAATTTTGGACTATTATAACATGTAAAAATTCATCAGTATGAGCACTGCAAGGCACAACAAAATCTGAGCCTCTTGATCCTTTTTGGGGTAATTTGGATCAATGAGAAGAAAACAGAATTCATGAGGCATAATCTAACAATCACTTATAACGTGCAAAGAACTAATCACGTAACAAAGGCCATACTTTGTCGAACAAATGATGCAAAACTGATTAAATTCAAAAATTTTTCTGAATACGGAAGTCAGTCTGACTAGAAAATTTGGCAAAAATTATTTTAAAAGACCGATAGAAACGTGAATCAAATTTTTGTTGTATTCTATTGTTTGCATTAATCTTAATGTTATGTGTGCAAGGGTTTTTGCTCTAAATTCTGTCATCTCAAAAGAAATGGAGAGAACGTGACGTAGGAATACTTGTTCCCGGGATAAATTTTCCGATGTATTATGTTTTGCAGTTGAGAAATTGGTTTTCCGATGATGGCAAAATTGTTTTTTTTTCTTAAATTTACCTTAAACGTGAACAACGTGACATCTAGTAGCCAAATGTGAGCTGATATTTTGATAGAAACAACATCAGGATTTTTGCCGATAACTCAAACACCAAAATTTACATAATGTCTCACGAGAATTTAATGAAACAGAAATCCGAAACAACCTCTAAAAAAACTTGACTCGATGATGCCTATTAATTGAGTCATGTCAATTACAACTAAGGATTTATAATTTTGGACTATTATAACATGTAAAAATTCATCAGTATGAGCACTGCAAGGCACAACAAAATCTGAGCCTCTTGATCCTTTTTGGGGTAATTTGGATCAATGAGAAGAAAACAGAATTCATGAGGCATAATCTAACAATCACTTATAACGTGCAAAGAACTAATCACGTAACAAAGGCCATACTTTGTCGAACAAATGATGCAAAACTGATTAAATTCAAAAATTTTTCTGAATACGGAAGTCAGTCTGACTAGAAAATTTGGCAAAAATTATTTTAAAAGACCGATAGAAACGTGAATCAAATTTTTATGTATTCTATTGTTTGCATTAATCTTAACGTTATGTGTGCAAGGGTTTTTGCTCTAAATTCTGTCATCTCAAAAGAAATGGAGAGAACGTGACGTAGGAATACTTGTTCCCGGGATAAATTTTCCGATGTATTATGTTTTGCAGTTGAGAAATTGGTTTTCCGATGATGGCAAAATTGTTTTTTTTCTTAAATTTACCTTAAACGTGAACAACGTGACATCTAGTAGCCAAATGTGAGCTGATTTTTTGATAGAAACAACATCAGGATTTTTGCCGATAACTCAAACACCAAAATTTACATAATGTCTCACGAGAATTTAATGAAACAGAAATCCGAAATGTCCTCTAAAAAAACTTGACTCGATGAAACCTATTAATTGAGTCATGTCAATTACAACTAGGGGTTTATAGGTTTGGACTATTATAACATGTAAATTTTCATCAGAATGAGCACTGCAAGGCACAACAAAACCTGAGCCTCTTGTTCCTTTTTGGGGTAATTTGGATCAATGAGAAGAAAACAGAATTCATGAGGCATAATCTGTCAATCACTTATAACGTGCAAAGAACTATTCACGTAAAAAAGGCCATACTTGGTCGAACAAATGATGCAAAACTGATTAAATTCAGAAATTTTCTGAATACGGAAGTCAGTCTGACTAGAAAATTTGGCAAAAAATATTTTAAAAGACCGATAGAAACGTGAATCAAATTTTTTTGTGTTCTGTTGTTTGTATTAATCTTATTGTTATCTGTGCAAGGGTTTTTGCTCTAAATATTGCCATCTCAAAAGAAATGGAGAGAACGTGACGTAGGAATACTTGTTCCCGGGATAAATTCTCCGATGTATTTTGTTTTGCAGTTGAGAAATTGGTTTTCCGATGGTTTTCCGAAATGTCCTTTAAAAAAACTTGACTCGATGAAACCTATTAATTGAGTCATGTCAATTACAACTAGGGATTTATAGGTTGGGACTATTATAACATGTAAATTTTCATCAGTATGAGCACTGCAAGGCACAACAAAATCTGAGCATCTTGTTCCTTTTTGGGGTAATTTGGATCAATGAGAAGAAAACAGAAATCATGAGGCATAATCTAACAATCTCTTTTAACGTGCAAAGAAATAATTACGTAACAAAGGCCATTCTTTGTCGAACAAATGATGCGAAACTGATTAAATTCAAAAATTTTTCTGAATACGGAACTAAGTCTGACTAGAGATTTTGGCAAAAATTATTTTAAAAGACCGATAGAAACGTGAATCAAATTTTTATGTATTCTGTTGTTTGCATTAATCTTAATGTTATATGTGCAAGGGTTTTTGTTCTAAATTCTGTCATCTCAAAAGAAATGGAGAGAACGTGACGTAGGAATACTTGTTCCCGGGATAAATTCTCCGATGTATTTTGCTTTGCAGTTGAGAAATTGGTTTTCCGATGATGGCAAAATTGTTTTTTTTTCTCAAATTTACCTTAAACTTGCACAACGTGACATCTTGTAGCCAAATGTGAGCTGATATATTGATTGAAAAAACATCAGGATTTTTGCCGATAACTCAAACAATAAAATTTACATAATCTCTCACGAGAATTTAATGAAACAGAAATCCGAAATATCCTTTAAAAAAACTTGACTCGATGAAACCTATTAATTGAGTCATGTCAATTACAACTAGGGATTTATAGGTTGGGACTATTATAACATGTAAATTTTCATCAGTATGAGCACTGCAAGGCACAACAAAATCTGAGCATCTTGTTCCTTTTTGGGGTAATTTGGATCAATGAGAAGAAAACAGAAATCATGAGGCATAATCTAACAATCTCTTTTAACGTGCAAAGAAATAATTACGTAACAAAGGCCATTCTTTGTCGAACAAATGATGCGAAACTGATTAAATTCAAAAATTTTTCTGAATACGGAACTAAGTCTGACTAGAGATTTTGGCAAAAATTATTTTAAAAGACCGATAGAAACGTGAATCAAATTTTTATGTATTCTGTTGTTTGCATTAATCTTAATGTTATATGTGCAAGGGTTTTTGTTCTAAATTCTGTCATCTCAAAAGAAATGGAGAGAACGTGACGTAGGAATACTTGTTCCCGGGATAAATTCTCCGATGTATTTTGTTTTGCAGTTGAGAAATTGGTTTTCCGATGATGGCAAAATTGTTTTTTTTCTCAAATTTACCTTAAACTTGCACAACGTGACATCTTGTAGCCAAATGTGAGCTGATATATTGATTGAAAAAACATCAGGATTTTTGCCGATAACTCAAACAATAAAATTTACATAATCTCTCACGAGAATTTAATGAAACAGAAATCCGAAATATCCTTTAAAAAAACTTGACTGGATGAAACCTATTAATTGAGTCATGTCAATTACAACTAGGGATTTATAGGTTGGGACTATTATAACATGTAAATTTTCATCAGTATGAGCACTGCAAGGCACAACAAAATCTGAGCATCTTGTTCCTTTTTGGGGTAATTTGGATCAATGAGAAGAAAACAGAAATCATGAGGCATAATCTAACAATCTCTTTTAACGTGCAAAGAAATAATTACGTAACAAAGGCCATTCTTTGTCGAACAAATGATGCGAAACTGATTAAATTCAAAAATTTTTCTGAATACGGAACTAAGTCTGACTAGAGATTTTGGCAAAAATTATTTTAAAAGACCGATAGAAACGTGAATCAAATTTTTATGTATTCTGTTGTTTGCATTAATCTTAATGTTATATGTGCAAGGGTTTTTGCTCTAAATTCTGTCATCTCAAAAGAAATGGAGAGAACGTGACGTAGGAATACTTGTTCCCGGGATAAATTTTCCGATGTGTTATGTTTTGCAGTTGAGAAATTGGTTTTCCGATGATGGCAAAATTGTTTTTTTTCTCAAATTTACCTTAAACGTGCACAACGTGACATCTAGTAGCGAAATGTGAGCTGATATATTGATTGAAACAACATCAGGATTTTTGCCGATAACTCAAACACCAAAATTTACATAATCTCTCACGAGAAATTAATGAAACAGAATTCCAAAATATCCTCTGAAAACTCGAATAGATGAGACCTACATATTGTGTCATGTCAATTACAACTAATGTTCTAAAGGTTTGAACTACTATAACATGTATAAATTCATCAGTATGAGAACTGCAGGGCACAAAAAATTCTGAGCCTCTTTTTCCTTTTTTGTGTAATTTGGATCATTTAGAGATAAACAAATTTCATGATGCGGAATCAAACAATCACAAATAACGTGAGAAGAACTGACAATGTAACGAAGGGCATGCTTTGACAATCAAGTGATGGAAAACTGATTAAATTCAAAAAATTTTCCGAATACAGAAGTTAGTCTGACTAGAAAGTTTGGACAAAAATTATTTTAAAAGATCGATAGAAACGTAATGTAAATCTCTATCTATTCGATTTTTGCACTAATTGCAACGCTATGTGATCAAAGATACTGGCCCAAAATGCTGTCATCTCCGAGGAAATGGAGAGAACATAACATAGGAATACTTAATCCCGGGATAGATATTTTTCCGCTGTATTATAGTTTGCTGTTGGAAAATTGATTTTCCGAATGTCGCAATTATAGTTTTTTCCTCCAATTTACTTCAACATTGCACAAAGGGCACATAGTAGCCCTATGTGAGCTGATATATTATTTGAAACAAGATCAGGCTTTTCACCGATAACTCAAACACCAAACTTTACAAGATCTCTCGCGGGATTTGAAACTAATAGCAATCCGAAACGTCCACTACAAAAAATTGACTTGGAGAAAACTTGAAGCGGGGTCAATCATTTCAGCAGCTGTAATTTAATAGGTTTGGACTATTTTAACATGTATAATTTCATCAGTAGGAGCACTGCAAGTCACAAAGAAAAACAGCCTCTTTTTCCTTTTTGGGGTAATTTGGATTATTTAGAGAAAAACAATGTTCATGATGCATAATCTAACAATCAATTATAACGTACAGAGACCTGATTATGTTAATCAAGCCATGATTTGTCAAACAAAAGATTCAAAACATGTTAAATTCAAAAAGTTGTCTGAACACTAAAGTCAGTCTGACTGGAAAAGTAGACAAAACTTGTTATAACCAATCGTTAGAAATGTGCATAAAATCTACATTATTCGGCTTTGCAGTTAATTGAACTATTAAACTTTTGTTGGCCATGGCTCAAAAATTAAAAATCTCAGAAGAAAGGAAGAGAACATGACGCAGGAATACTTGTTCCCGGTACAGATATTTTGCCGCTTTATTATGTTTTGTTGTTAGAAAATTCGTTTTGCGATGGTCGCAGGCATCTATTTCTTCCTCAATTTAACATCAATCTTGCAAAACGTGACATCTTGTAGCCCTATATGGTTTGACATTTTAGTTGAAACATCATCATGCTTTTCGCCGATAAATCAAACACCACATTTTACATAATTTCTTGCGAGATTTGAGCGTAACAACAATACGAAACGTACGCTGTCAAAAATTGAAAAATTGAAGCCTAGAAGTTCTGCCGATCCGTTTAGAAGCTCTTATATTATAGGTTTGGACTATTATAACAAATGTAAATTTATCAATATGAGCACTGCAAGGCACAAAAAAATCTGAGCCTCTTTTTCTTTTTTTGTGTAATTTGGATCATTTAGAGATAAACAAATTTCATGATGCAGAATCAAACAATCATATATAACGTGAGAAGAACTGATCATGTTACGAAGGCCATGCTTTGACAATCAAGTGATGGAAAACTGATTAAATTCCAAAATTTTTCCGAATACAGAAGTCAGTCTGACTAGAAAAATTGGACAAAAATTATTTTAAAAGATCGATAGAAACGTAATGTAAATCTCTATCTATTCGATTTTTGCACTAATTGCAACGCTATGTGATCACAGATACTGGCCCAAAATGCTTTCATCTCAGAGGAAATGGAGAGAACATAACATAGGAATACTTAATCCCGGGATAGATATTTTTCCGCTGTATTATAGTTTGCTGTTGGAAAATTGATTTTCCGATGGTCGCAATTATAGTTTTTTCCTCCAATTTACTTCAACATTGGACAAAGGGCACATAGTAGCCCTATGTGAGCTGATATATTATTTGAAACAAGATCAGGCTTTTCACCGATAACTTAAACACCAAACTTTACGAGATCTCTCGCGGGACTTGAAACTAATAGCAATCAGAAACGTCCACTACAAAAAATTGACTTGGAGCAAACTTGAAGCGGGGTCAATCATTTCAGCAGCTGCAATTTAATAGGTTTGGACTATTTTAACATGTATAATTTCATCAGTAGGAGCACTGCAAGTCACAAAGAAAAACAGCCTCTTTTTCCTTTTTGGGGTAATTTGGATCATTTAGAGAAAAACAATGTTCATGATGCATAATCTAACAATCAATTATAACGTACAGAGACCTGATTATGTTAATCAAGCCATGATTTGTCAAACAAAAGATTCAAAACATGTTAAATTCAAAAAGTTGTCTGAACACTAAAGTCAGTCTGACTGGAAAAGTAGACAAAACTTGTTATAACCAATCGTTAGAAATGTGCATAAAATCTACGTTATTCGGCTTTGCAGTTAATTGAACTATTAAGCTTTTGTTGGCCATGGCTCAAAAATTAAAATTCTCAGAAGAAATGAAGAGAACATGACGCAGGAATACTTGTTCCCGGTACAGATGTTTTGCCGCTTTATTATGTTTTGATTTTAGAAAATTCGTTTTGCGATGGTCGCAGGCATCTATTTCTTTCTCAATTTAACATCAATCTTGCAAAACGTGACATTTTGTAGCCCTATATGGTTTGACATTTTAGTTGAAACATCATCATGCTTTTCGCCGATAAATCAAACACCACATTTTACATAATTTCTTGCAAGATTTGAGCGTAACAACAATCCGAAACGTACGCTGTCGAAAATTGAAAAATTGAAGCCTAGAAGTTCTGCCGATCCGTTTAGAAGCTCTTATATTATAGGTTTGGACTATTATAACAAATGTAAATTTATCAATGTGAGCACTGCAAGGCACAAAAAAATCTGAGCCTGTTTTTCCCTTTTTGTGTAATTTGGATCTTTTAGAGATAAACAAATTTCATGATGCAGAATCAAACAATCACATATAACGTGAGAAGAACTGATCATGTTACGACGGCCATGCTTTGTCAATCAAGTGATGGAAAACTGATTAAATTCAAAAGTTTTTCCGAATACAGAAGTCAGTTTGACTAGAAAATTTGGACAAAAATTTTTTTAAAAAGATTGATAGAAACGTAATGTAAATCTCCATCTATTCGATTTTTGCACTAATTGCAACGCTATGTGATCAAAGATACTGGCCCAAAATGCTGTCATCTCAGAGGAAATGGAGAGAACATAACATAGGAATACTTAATCCCGGGATAGATATTTTTCCGCTGTTTTATAGTTTGCTGTTGGAAAATTGGTTTTCCGATGGTCGCAATTATGGTTTTTTCCTCCAATTTACTTCAACATTGCACAAAGGGCACAGAGATGCCCTATGTGAGCTGATATATTATTTGAAACATGATCAGGTTTTTCACCGATAACTCAAACACCAAACTTTACAAGATCTCTCGCGGGATTTGAAACTAATAGCAATCCGAAACGTCCACTACAAAAAATTGACTTGGAGAAAACTTGAAGCGGGGTCAATCATTTCAGCAGCTGTAATTTAATAGGTTTGGACTGTTTTAACATGTATAATTTCATCAGTAAGAGCACTGCAAGTCACAAAGAAAAACAGCCTCTTTTTCCTTTTTGGGGTAATTTGGATCATTTAGAGAAAAACAATGTTCATGACGCATAATCTAACAATCAAATATAACGTGCAGAGAACTGATTATGTTAAGCAAGCCATGATTTGTCAAACCAAAGATTCAAATCTTCTTAAATTCAAAAAGTTGTCTGAACACTAAAGTCAGTCTGACTGGAAAAGTAGACAAAACTTGTTATAACCAATCGTTAGAAATGTGCTTAAAATCTACATTATTCGGCTTTGCAGTTAATTGAACTATTAAGCTTTTGTTGGCCATGGCTCAAAAATTAAAATTCTCAGAAGAAATGAAGAGAACATGACGCAGGAATACTTGTTCCCGGTACAGATATTTTGCCGCTTTATTATGTTTTGATGTTAGAAAATTCGTTTTGCGATGGTCGCAGGCATCTATTTCTTCCTCAATTTAACCTCAACCTTGCACGGCTGGCATCTGGTAGCCCTATATGGTTTGACATATTAGTTGATACAACAATTGAAATATCGTCAGGCTTTTCGTCGATGACGCAAACTCCGAAAATTGAATAATTTTTTGGGTTATTTGAAAAATTCCGCAGTCTCAAATGTCCTCTTAAAATCCTTCAATAGAAGAAACTTACAGTATTTACCACCTTCTTGATGAGCTCAAATGGCAATACCTTTCATTCTTGTAACATTTATGATTGGGCTAGAATGAGCTCTGCAAAGTAGGAAAATTTGTAAGCCTTATCTTCTTTTTAGTGCAATTTGGACATTTTAGAGAATTTTTTTGCTTGTGATGCGTAACATAAACTTCACGTATGACGTGCAGAGACATTATGATGTGAGGCAAAACCGTGAAGAACAAAACAGAAGCTTTGAAATGTATTCAAAAACTTACAAAAATTCTGCAAACTCAAATCCGTCTTTATATATTACCTCAACAAATATTTTTCCAACCTATCAAAACAAATGTGCTTGACTCTTGCATGCATTCAATATTTTGTTGCTTTGTGGTGTTGTTTTCTGTATTTGCTGATGAAACAATTGCAATTAAAGAGAAAAAAAGGGTATCAAAACTGTACAAATTAATCTTCTTTAGGTTTGTTTTTGCTTTTTGTTTATGAACGATTTTTTCTTTGCGGCTCTAGATGATGTGCTTGAGCTCTTTACTTTGGATAAAACCCCAGCAGAGTAGTGGTCAAATAGAGTGTCCCCATATATATTTTTTATATTGTTTTATTTAGTTGAGAAGGTCAATTTTTGCCCTGTATGCGCCGAACATCGTTTTTGGCCAATTTTCGACTATGTCGGGTGTGACATAGTAAAGTTGGAAATTTTTATGTCCCTATGACAAATTATAGTGATTGAGGTTCCTCACTTGATGGAGAATATCACTATAAGTATATATTGTACCCCATTTCCGCACGTTTTGGTGGTCTATTTTAGCGAAACATGAAACATGAAACATTGAAATAAAAATTATATTTTTGAGGGCACGCTTTTTGTTTAAGACGATTTTTTATCTGAACTACTCTGCCAATTTGGCCGGGCACAGTCGCATTTTGTTTTGTCCTAATCCCCTCTTGATTGCGGTGTTTATTGGTTTCTCAAGTCGGCCTAATCAACAAGTTGGAGGATAGAACTTGTTTTTTATCACATTGAGAAAGTAACTAAATGTTTTGTAATTTTTCGAATTTCTCATTCATTTTTTTTACCAAAACGAGTGATTAATGGCTTAATCTGTTGCTTTTTGGACGTTCTTCGCTGAAACGGCTAGTCACAGTACTGAAAATATTTTTTTGAACTGTTATTTAATGATGAATGAAGAAAAATGAATCTCTTCTCAATTTTTATGGCTGTGTGGGGTTTTGCGCAATTGAACAATTTTTTCGGCGTGCGTTTTGTGTTTTCTAGACACTTTCTAAGTTGCTGAAGCTAATTGTATCAAATAATTGGGTTAATTCAACAATTTTTCTTTTTTCACGATTTCATCAAATTTCTGTGGATGTTGTTTTATGGCAAAACACACAAAACATCATAACCTTCATGGTGAGGTGGGAAATTTTTTCCCACCTCACGATGAAGGTTTGCCGTGACCTAGAACGTGGAAGTGGACCATAATTACACCCACAAATACGCCGGGAACGCTGTTTCACGTTATTTTACGTCTGGTCCGGAGATCTTGGGCTTCGATTTTAGCCCAAAAAATGGGGTACAGAACAGTATTTTATTAATATCTGCTGAAGTACTGAACCAAATTAAACGAGAGTAGTCGCATTTTGTTGGCACTGAACTCTTCTTGCTTGCAGTATTTAGTTGGTTTCCCAAATCGGCCTAATCAAAAAGTTATTAATGTTCAAAGTTGAAATAGGCCGAATTTTCGGGCTATTCTGGGTGACCCAAATTTCGGTACAACAAAACGCGCGATTTACCCAACAAGTGTTAGTGTTTTAGAATCCTCAGTTAGTGGGGAGCATGCCCAGATATATTTTCCATAGCGTTTTACGGAATTGAGATGGTCAAATTTGGCTCTGAATTTAGGTCACCATGCTTTTTTGGTGATTTGGTACCGTACCTTATAATTGCTATAACTCCTCGAAGAATGTACCGATTGTGCTCATTTTTTAATATGATGCGTATCTCAAGCAGTGCTACAGACAGTACTAAGGGCGTTTATTTTGGTTCAGCCGTTTTAGAGAAATTGGCCAGTACACTTGCCCACCGTTTTAGCCCCAGAAGCGATTGACACCATACGGCACCAGTTTTGAATCTTTGAATTTTGTGACTTCAGGTTACAAAATTAGTGTTCTGAATAGCCCGTCTAATGGTGATTCTGAATATGTATACTTTATATAGCGTTTTTGCAGGTTAAGAGGTTCAATTTTGGCTCTGCAGACCGAGTACTCTGCTTCTTTGGCCATTTGGTACGGTACCTTTATGTTGGAATATCTCCATGTAGAGTGAACCGATTTTTGATCTGTTTGTTGATTTCAACTCAGCTTGAGCCGTACTTGAATCCCTCTAAATAGCGTTTTGTTTCTTTCAGCCGTTTTCGAGAAATTGGTCAAGACACATACGGTCAATTTGCCGTTTTAGTGACCGGTACGTTTCGTGTTTCTACTTGTGAAATGTTGAAAATTATTGTTTTGACTGCACGAATAGGTGCATTGAACTCCGTTTGTAACGGGGAATCTCCCCATATATACTTTGTATAGGGTTTTCCGAGATCTAGGGGGTCAATTTTCACTCTGCAAGTGACCCCCCCAACCCCCGTGAATATATGCCCAAAATCGTGTATTTTCCTTGTGAAAGTAGGAAAATTGTTGTTTTGGGGTACCAGTATAAGCACTGTAGTCCCCATGTTTTGTGGGTAAACTCTATTCCAATTTTCAGCCATATTGGTTGAGGGGTTGATCTTCTCTCCTCTTATTACTTATATATACTATTATTCTAAGGTGAGGGCGTTTCGCCCCATGGGGTGCACCTCCCCCCCTGTCCCGTTGAGACGCCGGTTAGTCGGTTCCCCCCCCGCTGGGCTTTGGTGCACCCCATGATGGGGATGTAGGTGCGGTGCGTGCGTGCGGGCGTTTTTCGAGCGTTTTTCGGGCGTCCTTCTTCGTGTTTGTGTTTCGCTGTGTCTGTGTTTGTTTTCTTTTTAAGCTAAAGCTCTGATTTTTCAGAGCTTTTGTTTGTCTTTGAGGAGCAGCAGCAGCAGACGTCAAACAGTGAGTACGCACGTTGTGCTTTCTTTGTTTTCTGCTTTCCAGCGCTCACAGTGATGGCCTGAGCATTTTTTTGTGCTTGCTCAGCTCCTCCTGTGGCCAAGCGCTGCAATTATTTTAGTCGTGTGTCAGCACTCATCGAGTGCGTTTTTCTTCCGCAGAGCTGCCTAGTAGCAGTGCAGTTTGGGCGTAGGCGCTCACAGAGATGGCTTGAGCAGTGTGTTTTTCTTTTTTTTGCTCAAAGCCTCCTGTGACCAAGCGCCGCAATTATTTCAGTCGTGTGTCAGCACTCATCGAGTGCGTTTTTTTGCGCAGCGCTGCCTAGAAGCAGTGAATTTTGGGTTGTAGGCACTCACAGTGATGGTTTGTGCTCTTTGTGTGTTTTGTTCTGCTCAGCCCTTTCATTTTGGTGCTTTCATTTTGGTGCTTTTTTTGTCTGAATGAGGTTGCCATTTTCCTCAAGTTCGCTAGTTATTTCATCAAAATTCTTCTATCTTTGTAATTTTTCTGGCCTCATAGCGCCGCAAACCCCCATATAACAGACTTTAGATACCTGTCAGTTGGTATATGATCCAGAAAGGGTGATGAATGCGTTTGAAAGACGACAAATGGTGTCCATCTAAGCAAATTTCCTATAACTCAAAATTTGTTTCAAACTTTATAGTAGTCGGTATTCCAAGACAAACCACATTTTTCCATGATTCATGGTAATGGCTTGATCCTGCAAACGCGATTGATTGTGAAAAATGCTGGAAAGCTCTTGAACTGGAAATTGGGTCGAAAAAAATAGGCAATTTTGAGTCCAATTTGCTTCTGTTTCTGAGAGGCTGTAGGTGTCCTTTTTCACGACCATCTGGAGAAACATAAAATGGTTTCTAAGGGTCGATACTGTTTCCAAAAGCTTTGTACACATTTGGAATCGGGTGCATAAAAAATCTGAGGCCTCAGAAGCCCTTTCATCTTGGTGCTTTTTTCGTCTGAATGAGGTTGCCATTTTTCTGTAGTTCGCTGTTTTTTTCATCAAAATTCTTCTATCTTTGTAATTTTTCTGGCCTCATAGCTCCGCAAACCCCCATGTAACAGACTTTAGATACCTGTCACTTGATGTATGATCCAAAAAGGGTGATGAATGCGATTGAAAGACGACAAATGGTGTCCATCTAAGCAAATTTCCTATAACTCAAAATTTGTTTCAAACTTTATAGTTGTCGGTATTCCGAGACAACACATTTTTCCCTGATTCATAGTAATGGCTTGATCCTGCAAACGCGATTGATAGTGAAAAATGCTGGAAAATTCTTGAACTGGAAATTGGTTCGAAAAAAAATAGGCAATTTCGAGTCCAATTTGCTTCTGTTTCTGAGAGGCTGTAGGTGTCCTTTTTCACGACCATCTGGATAAACATAAAATGGTTTCTAAGGGTCGATACTGTTTCCAATTGCTTTGTACACATTTGGAAACGGGTGCATAAAAAATCTGAGGCCTCAGAAGCCCTTTCATCTTGGTGCTTTTTTCGTCTGAATGAGGTTGCCATTTTTCTGTAGATCGCTGTTTTTTTCATCAAAATTCTTCTCTTTTTGTAATTTTTCTGGACTCATAGCTCCGCAAACCCCCATATAACAGACTTTAGATACCTGTCACTTGATATATGATCCAAAAAGGGTGATGAATGCGATTGAAAGACGACAAATGGTGTCCATCTAAGCAAATTTCCTATAACTCAAAATTTGTTTCAAACTTTATAGTTGTCGGTATTCCGAGACAACACATTTTTCCCTGATTCATAGTAATGGCTTGATCCTGCAAACGCGATTGATAGTGAAAAATGCTAGAAAACTCTTGAACTGGAAATTGGTTCGAAAAAAATAGGCGATTTCGAGTCCAATTTGCTTCTGTTTCTGAGAGGCTGTAGGTGTCCTTTTTCACGACCATCTGGAGAAACATAAAATGGTTTCTAACGGTCGATACTGTTTCCAATTGCTTTGTACACATTTGGAAACGGGTGCATAAAAAATCTGAGGCCTCAGAAGCCCTTTCATCTTGGTGCTTTTTTCGTCTGAATGAGGTTGCCATTTTTCTGTAGTTCGCTAGTTATTTCATCAAAATTCTTCTATCTTTGTAATTTTTCTGGCCTCATTGCTCCGCAAACCCCCATATAACAGACTTTAGATACCTGTCACTTGATATATGATCCAAAAAGGGTGATGAATGCGATTGAAAGACGACAAATGGTGTCCATCTAAGCAAATTTCCTATAACTCAAAATTTGTTTCAAACTTTATAGTTGTCGGTATTCCGAGACAACACATTTTTCCCTGATTCATAGTAATGGCTTGATCCTGCAAACGCGATTGATTGTGAAAAATGCTGGAAAATTCTTGAACTGGAAATTGGTTCGAAAAAAAATAGGCAATTTCGAGTCCAATTTGCTTCTGTTTCTGAGAGGCTGTAGGTGTCCTTTTTCACGACCATCTGGATAAACATAAAATGGTTTCTAAGGGTCGATACTATTTCCAAATGCTTTGTACACATTTGGAAACGGGTGCATAAAAAATCTGAGGCCTCAGAAGCCCTTTCATCTTGGTGCTTTTTTCGTCTGAATGAGGTTGCCATTTTTCTGTAGTTCGCTGTTTTTTCATCAAAATTCTTCTATCTTTGTAATTTTTCAGGCCTCATAGCTCCGCAAACCCCCATGTAACAGATTTTAGATACTTGTCACTTGATATATGATCCAAAAAGGGTGATGAATGCGATTGAAAGACGACAAATGGTGTCCATCTAAGCAAATTTCCTATATCTCAAAATTTGTTTCAAACTTTATAGTTGTCGGTATTCCGAGACAACACATTTTTCCAGATTCATAGTAATGGCTTGATCCTGCAAACGCAATTGATAGTGAAAAATGCTAGAAAACTCTTGAACTGGAAATTGGTTCGAAAAAAATAGGCAATTTCGAGTCCAATTTGCTTCTGTTTCTGAGAAGCTGTTGGTGTCCTTTTTCCCGACCATCTGGAGAAACATAAAATGGTTTCTAAGGGTCGATACTGTTTCCAAATGCTTTGTACACATTTGGAAACGGGTGCATAAAAAATCTGAGGCCTCAGAAGCCCTTTCGTCTTGGTGCTTTTTTCGTCTGAATGAGGTTGCCATTTTTCTGTAGTTCGCTGTTTTTTTCATCAAAATTCTTCTATTTTTGTAATTTTTCTGGTCTCATAGCTCCGCAAACCCCCATATAACAGACTTTAGATACCGGTCACTTGATATATGATCCAAAAAGGGTGATGAATGCGATAGAAAGACGACAAATGGTGTCCATCTAAGCAAATTTCCTATAACTCAAAATTTGTTTCAAACTTTATAGTTGTCGGTATTTCGAGACAACACATTTTTCCCTGATTCATAGTAATGGCTTGATCCTGCAAACGCGATTGATAGTGAAAAATGCTGGAAAGCTCTTGAATTGGAAATTGGTTCGAAAAAAATAGGCAATTTCGAGTCCAATTTGCTTCTGTTTCTCAGAGGCTGTAGGTGTCCTTTTTCACGACCATCTGGAGAAACATAAAATGGTTTCTAAGGGTCGATACTGTTTCCAAATGCTTTGTACACATTTGGAAACGGGTGCATAAAAAATCTGAGGCCTCAGAAGCACTTTCGTCTTGGTGCTTTTTTCGTCTGAATGAGGTTGCCATTTTTCTGTAGATCGCTGTTTTTTTCATCAAAATTCTTCTCTTTTTGTAATTTTTCTGGTCTCATAGCTCCGCAAACCCCCATATAACAGACTTTAGATACCTGTCACTTGATATATGATCCAAAAAAGGTGATGAATGCGATTGAAAGACGACAAATGGTGTCCATCTAAGCAAATTTCCTATAACTCAAAATTTGTTTCAAACTTTATAGTTGTCGGTATTCCGAGACAACACATTTTTCCCTGATTCATAATAATGGCTTGATCCTGCAAACGCGATTGATTGTGAAAAATGCTGGAAAATTCTTGAACTGGAAATTGGTTCGAAAAAAAATAGGCAATTTCGAGTCCAATTTGCTTCTGTTTCTGAGAGGCTGTAGGTGTCCTTTTTCACGACCATCTGGATAAACATAAAATGGTTTCTAAGGGTCGATACTATTTCCAAATGCTTTGTACACATTTGGAAACGGATGCATAAAAAATCTGAGGCCTCAGAAGCCCTTTCATCTTGGTGCTTTTTTCGTCTGAATGAGGTTGCCATTTTTCTGTAGTTCGCTGTTTTTTTCATCAAAATTCTTCTATCTTTGTAATTTTTCTGGCCTCATAGCTCCGCAAACCCCCATGTAACAGACTTTAGATACTTGTCACTTGATATATGATCCAAAAAGGGTGGTGAATGCGATTGAAAGACGACAAATGGTGTCCATCTAAGCAAATTTCCTATAACTCAAAATTTGTTTCAAACTTTATAGTTGTCGGTATTCCGAGACAACACATTTTTCCTGATTCATAGTAATGGCTTGATCCTGCAAACGCGATTGATAGTGAAAAATGCTAGAAAACTCTTGAACTGGAAATTGGTTCGAAAAAAATAGGCAATTTCGCGTCCAATTTGCTTCTGTTTCTGAGAAGCTGTTGGTGTCCTTTTTCCCGACCATCTGGAGAAACATAAAATGGTTTCTAAGGGTCGATACTGTTTCCAAATGCTTTGTACACATTTGGAAACGGGTGCATAAAAAATCTGAGGCCTCAGAAGCCCTTTCATCTTGGTGCTTTTTTCGTCTGAATGAGGTTGCCATTTTTCTGTAGTTCGCTGTTTTTTTCATCAAAATTCTTCTATCTTTGTAATTTTTCAGGCCTCATAGCTCCGCAAACCCCCATGTAACAGACTTTAGATACTTGTCACTTGATATATGATCCAAAAAGGGTGATGAATGCGATTGAAAGACGACAAATGGCGTCCATCTAAGCAAATTTCCTATAACTCAAAATTTGTTTCAAACTTTATAGTTGTCGGTATTCCGAGACAACACATTTTTCCTGATTCATAGTAATGGCTTGATCATGCAAACGCGATTGATAGTGAAAAATGCTAGAAAACTCTTGAACTTGAAATTGGTTCGAAAAAAATAGGCAATTTCGCGTCCAATTTGCTTCTGTTTCTGAGAAGCTGTTGGTGTCCTTTTTCCCGACCATCTGGAGAAACATAAAATGGTTTCTAAGGGTCGATACTGTTTCCAAATGCTTTGTACACATTTGGAAACGGGTGCATACAAAATCTGAGGCCTCAGAAGCCCTTTCATCTTGGTGCTTTTTTCGTCTGTATGAGGTTGCCATTTTTCTGTAGTTCGCTAGTTATTTCATCAAAATTCTTCTATCTTTGTAATTTTTCTGGCCTCATAGCTCCGCAAACCCCCATATAACAGACTTTAGATACTTGTCACTTGATATATGATCCAAAAAGGGTGATGAATGCGATTGAAAGACGACAAATGGTGTCCATCTAAGCAAATTTCCTATAACTCAAAATTTGTTTCAAACTTTATAGTTGTCGATATTCCGAGACAACACATTTTTCCTGATTCATAGTAATGGCTTGATCCTGCAAACGCGATTGATAGTGAAAAATGGTAAAAAACTCTTGAACTGGAAATTGGTTCGAAAAAAATAGGCAATTTCGAGTCCAATTTGCTTCTGTTTCTGAGAAGCTGTTGGTGTCCTTTTTCCCGACCATCTGGAGAAACATAAAATGGTTTATAAGGGTCGATACTGTTTCCAAATGCTTTGTACACATTTGGAAACGGGTGCATAAAAAATCTGAGGCCTCAGAAGCCCTTTCGTCTTGGTGCTTTTTTCGTCTGAATGAGGTTGCCATTTTTCTGTAGTTCGCTGTTTTTTTCATCAAAATTCTTCTATTTTTGTAATTTTTCTGGTCTCATAGCCCCGCAAACCCACATATAACGGACTTTAGATACCGGTCACTTGATATATGATCCAAAAAGGGTGATGAATGCGATAGCAAGACGACAAATGGTGTCCATCTAAGCAAATTTCCTATAACTCAAAATTTGTTTCAAACTTTATAGTTGTCGGTATTCCGAGACAACACATTTTTCCCTGATTCATAGTAATGGCTTGATCCTGCAAACGCAATTGATTGTGAAAAATGCTGGAAAATTCTTGAACTGGAAATTGGTTCGAAAAAAAATAGGCAATTTCGAGTCCAATTTGCTTCTGTTTCTGAGAGGCTGTAGGTGTCCTTTTTCACGACCATCTGGATAAACATAAAATGGTTTCTAAGGGTCGATACTATTTCCAAGTGCTTTGTACACATTTGGAAACGGGTGCATAAAAAATCTGAGGCCTCAGAAGCCCTTTCATCTTGGTGCTTTTTTCGTCTGAATGAGGTTGCCATTTTTCTGTAGTTCGCTGTTTTTTTCATCAAAATTCTTCTATCTTTGTAATTTTTCAGGCCTCATAGCTCCGCAAACCCCCATGTAACAGACTTTAGATACCTGTCACTTGATATATGATCCAAAAAGGGTGATGAATGCGATTGAAAGACGACAAATGGTGTCCATCTAAGCAAATTTCCTATAACTCAAAATTTGTTTCAAACTTTATAGTTGTCGGTATTCCGAGACAACACATTTTTCCTGATTCATAGTAATGGCTTGATCCTGCAAACGCAATTGATAGTGAAAAATGCTAGAAAACTCTTGAACTGGAAATTGGTTCGAAAAAACATAGGCAATTTCGAGTCCAATTTGCTTCTGTTTCTGAGAAGCTGTTGGTGTCCTTTTTCCCGACCATCGGGAGAAACATAAAATGGTTTCTAAGGGTCGATACTGTTTCCAAATGCTTTGTACACATTTGGAAACGGGTGCATAAAAAATCTGAGGCCTCAGAAGCCCTTTCATCTTGGTGCTTTTTTCGTCTGAATGAGGTTGCCATTTTTCTGTAGTTCGCTAGTTATTTCATCAAAATTCTTCTATCTTTGTAATTTTTCTGGCCTCATAGCTCCGCAAACCCCCATATAACAGACTTTAGATACCTGTCACTTGATATATGATCCAAAAAGGGTGATGAATGCGATTGAAAGACGACAAATGGTGTCCATCTAAGCAAATTTCCTATAACTCAAAATTTGTTTCAAACTTTATAGTTGTCGGTATTCCGAGACAACACATTTTTCCTGATTCATAGTAATGGCTTGATCCTGCAATCGCGATTGATAGTGAAAAATGCTAGAAAACTCTTGAACTGGAAATTGAATCGAAAAAAATAGGCAATTTCGAGTCCAATTTGCTTCTGTTTCTGAGAAGCTGTTGGTGTCCTTTTTCCCGACCATCTGGAGAAACATAAAATGGTTTCTAAGGGTCGATACTGTTTCCAAATGCTTTGTACACATTTGGAAACGGGTGCATAAAAAATCTGAGGCCTCAGAAGCCCTTTCGTCTTGGTGCTTTTTTCGTCTGAATGAGGTTGCCATTTTTCTGTAGTTCGCTGTTTTTTTCATCAAAATTCTTCTATTTTTGTCATTTCTCTGGTCTCATAGCTCCGCAAACCCCCATATAACAGACTTTAGATACCGGTCACTTGATATATGATCCAAAAAGGGTGATGAATGCGATAGAAAGACGACAAATGGTGTCCATCTAAGCAAATTTCCTATAACTCAAAATTTGTTTCAAACTTTATAGTTGTAGGTATTCCGAGACAACACATTTTTCCCTGATTCATAGTAATGGCTTGATCCTGCAAACGCGATTGATTGTGAAAAATGCTAGAAAACTCTTGAACTGGAAATTGGTTTGAAAAAAATAGGCAATTTCGAGTCCAATTTGCTTCTGTTTCTGAGAAGCTGTTGGTGTCCTTTTTCCCGACCATCTGGAGAAACATAAAATGGTTTCTAAGGGTCGATACTGTTTCCAAATGCTTTGTACACATTTGGAAACGGGTGCATAAAAAATCTGAGGCCTCAGAAGCCCTTTCATCTTGGTGCTTTTTTCGTCTGAATGAGGTTGCCAATTTTCTCAAGTTCGCTATTTATTTCATCCAATTTCTTCTATCTTTGTAATTTTTCTGGCCTCATAGCG
The DNA here is from genome assembly GCF_964194025.1 of Convolutriloba macropyga. Classification (NCBI taxonomy): domain Eukaryota; kingdom Metazoa; phylum Xenacoelomorpha; order Acoela; family Convolutidae; genus Convolutriloba; species Convolutriloba macropyga. The sequence continues at coordinate 32,252 of NW_027453112.1, read as the reverse complement.
CCGCAAAACCCCATATAACAGGCGCTAGATACTTTTTGAGCGATATATGATCAAAAAGAGTGATGAATACTTTTGAAAGATGACAAATGGCGTCCATCTAAGCAAATTTCCTATAACTCAATATTTGTTTCAAACTTTATAATTGTCGGTATTCCGAGACGAAACACATTTTTCCCTGATTTATAGTAATGGCTTGATCATGCAAACGCGATTGAATGTGAAAAATGCTGGAAAACTCTTGAACTGGAAATTGGTTTGAAAAAAATATAGAATTTTGAGTTCAATTTGCTTCTGTTTCTGAGAAGCTGTTGGTGTCCTTATTCCCGACCATCTGGAGAAAATTATAATGGTTTCGAAGGGTCGATACTGTTTCCAAATGCTTTGTACACATTTAGAAACGGCTGCATGAAAAATCTGAGGCCTCAGACGCCCTTTCATCTTGGTGCTTTTTTCGTCTGAATGAGGTTGCCATTTTTCTGTAGTTCGCTGTTTTTTTCATCAAAATTCTTCTGTCTTCCTAATTTTTCTGGCCTCGATGCGCCGCAAACCCCCATATAGCAGACTTTAGATACCTGTCTCTTGATATATGATCCAAAAAGGGTGATGAATGCGATTGAAAGACGACAAATGGTGTCCATCTAAGCAAATTTCCTATAACTCAAAATTTGTTTCAAACTTTATAGTTGTCGGTATTCCGAGACAAAACACATTTTTCCCTGATTCATAGTAATGACCTGTTCATGCAAACGCAATTGAATGTGAAAAACGCTAGAAAACTCTTGAAATGGAAATTGGTTTGATAAAATAGAGTATTTTGAGTCCAATTTGCTTCTGTTTCTGAGAAGCTGTTGGTGTCCTTTTTCCCGACCATCTGGAGAAACATAAAATGGTTTCTAAGGGTCGATACTGTTTCCAAATGCTTTGTACACATTTGGAAACGGGTGCATAAAAAATCTGAGGCCTCAGAAGCCCTTTCATCTTGATGCTTTTTTCGTCTGAATGAGGTTGCCATTTTTCTCAAGTTCGCTATTTATTTCATCAAAATTCTTCTATCTTCGTAATTTTTCTGGCCTCGTTGTGCCGCAAACCTCCATATAGCAGGCTGTAGATGCCTTTTGAATAATATTTGATCAAAAAAGGGTGATGAATACGTTTGAAAGATGTCAAATGGCGTCCATCTAAGCAAGTTTCCTATAACTCAAAATTTGTTTCAAACTTTATAGTTGTCGGTATTCCGAGACAAAACACATTTTTCCCTGATTCATAGTAATGACTTGTTCATGCAAACGCAATTGACTGTGAAAAACGCTAGAAAACTCTTGAAATGGAAATTGGTTTAATAAAATAGAGAATTTTGAGTCCAATTGGCTTCTGTTTCTGAGAAGCTGTTGGTGTCCTTTTTCCCGACCATCTGGAGAAACATAAAATGGTTTCTAAGGGTCGATACTGTTTCCAAATGCTTTGTACACATTTGGAAACGGGTGCATAAAAAATCTGAGGCCTCAGAAGCCCTTTCATCTTGGTGCTTTTTTCGTCTGAATGAGGTTGCCATTTTTCTCAAGTTCGCTATTTTTTTCATCAAAATTCTTCTATCTTCGTAACTTTTCTTGGCCTCGTTGTGCCGCAAACCTCCATATAGCAGGCTGTAGATGCCTTTTGAATAATATTTGATCAAAAAAGGGTGATGAATACGTTTGAAAGATGTCAAATGGCGTCCATCTAAGCAAATTTCCTATAACTCAAAATTTGTTTCAAACTTTATAGTTGTCGGTATTCCGAGACAAAACACATTTTTCCCTGATTCATAGTAATGACTTGTTCATGCAAACGCAATTGAATGTGAAAAACGCTAGAAAACTCTTGAAATGGAAATTGGTTTATTAAAATAGAGAATTTTGAGTCTAATTTGCTTCTGTTTCTGAGAAGCTGTTGGTGTCCTTTTTCCCGACCATCTGGAGAAACATAAAATGGTTTCAAAGGGTCGATACTGTTTCCAAATGCTTTGTACACATTTGGAAACGGTAGCATAAAAAATCTGAGGCCTCAGAAGCCCTTTCATTTTGGTGCTTTTTCCGTCTGAATGAGGTTGCCATTTTTCTCAAGTTCGCTATTTATTTCATCAAAATTCTTCTATCTTCGTAATTTTTCTGGCCTCGTTGTGCCGCAAACCTCCATATAGCAGGCTGTAGATGCCTTTTGAATAATATTTGATCAAAAAAGGGTGATGAATACGTTTGAAAGATGTCAAATGGCGTCCATCTAAGCAAATTTCCTATAACTCAAAATTTGTTTCAAACTTTATAGTTGTCGGTATTCCGAGACAAAACACATTTTTCCCTGATTCATAGTAATGACTTGTTCATGCAAACGCAATTGACTGTGAAAAACGCTAGAAAACTCTTGAAATGGAAATTGGTTTAATAAAATTGAGAATTTTGAGTCCAATTGGCTTCTGTTTCTGAGAAGCTGTTGGTGTCCTTTTTCCCGACCATCTGGAGAAACATAAAATGGTTTCTAAGGGTCGATACTGTTTCCAAATGCTTTGTACACATTTGGAAACGGGTGCATAAAAAATCTGAGGCCTCAGAAGCCCTTTCATCTTGGTGCTTTTTTCGTCTGAATGAGGTTGCCATTTTTCTCAAGTTCGCTATTTTTTTCATCAAAATTCTTCTATCTTCGTAACTTTTCTGGCCTCGTTGTGCCGCAAACCTCCATATAGCAGGCTGTAGATGCCTTTTGAATAATATTTGATCAAAAAAGGGTGATGAATACGTTTGAAAGATGTCAAATGGCGTCCATCTAAGCAAATTTCCTATAACTCAAAATTTGTTTCAAACTTTATAGTTGTCGGTATTCCGAGACAAAACACATTTTTCCCTGATTCATAGTAATGACTTGTTCATGCAAACGCAATTGAATGTGAAAAACGCTAGAAAACTCTTGAAATGGAAATTGGTTTAATAAAATAGAGAATTTTGAGTCTAATTTGCTTCTGTTTCTGAGAAGCTGTTGGTGTCCTTTTTCCCGACCATCTGGAGAAACATAAAATGGTTTCTAAGGGTCGATACTGTTTCCAAATGCTTTGTACACATTTGGAAACGGTAGCATAAAAAATCTGAGGCCTCAGAAGCCCTTTCATCTTGGTGCTTTTTTCGTCTGAATGAGGTTGCCATTTTTCTCAAGTTCGCTATTTATCTCATCCAATTTCTTCTATCTTTGTAATTTTTCTGGCCTCATAGCGCCGCAAAACCCCATATAACAGGCTGTAGATACTTTTTGATTGATATATGATCAAAAAGAGTGATGAATACTTTTGAAAGATGACAAATGGCGTCCATCTAAGCAAATTTCCTATAACTCAATATTTGTTTCAAACTTTATAATTGTCGGTATTCCGAGACGGAACACTTTTTTCCCTGATTCATAGTAATGGCTCGATCATGCAAACGCGATTGAATGTGAAAAATGCTGGAAAACTCTTGAACTGGAAATTGGTTCGAAAAAAATATAGAATTTTGAGTTCAATTTGCTTCTGTTTCTGAGAAGCTGTTGGTGTCCTTTTTCCCGACCATCTGGAGAAACATAAAATGGTTTCTAAGGGTCGATACTGTTTCCAAATGCTTTGTACGCATTTGGAAACGGGTGCATAAAAAATCTGAGGCCTCAGAAGCCCTTTCATCTTGATGCTTTTTTCGTCTGAATGAGGTTGCCATTTTTCTCAAGTTCGCTATTTATTTCATCCAATTTCTTCTATCTTTGTAATTTTTCTGGCCTCATAGCGCCGCAAAACCCCATATAACAGGCTGTAGATACTTTTTGATTGATATATGATCAAAAAGAGTGATGAATACTTTTGAAAGATGACACATGGCGTCCATCTAAGCAAATTTCCTATAACTCAATATTTGTTTCAAACTTTATAATTGTCGGTATTCCGAGACGAAACACATTTTTCCCTGATTCATAGTAATGGCTCGATCATGCAAACGCGATTAAATGTGAAAAATGCTGGAAAACTCTTGAACTGGAAATTGGTTTGAAAAAAATATAGAATTTTGAGTTCAATTTGCTTCTGTTTCTGAGAGGCTGTTGGTGTCCTTTTTCTCGACCATCTGGAGAAATATAAAATGGTTTCTAAGGGTCGATACTGTTTCCAAATGCTTTGTACTCATTTGGAAAGGGGTGCATAAAAAATCTGAGGCCTCAGAAGCCCTTTCATCTTGGTGCTTTTTTCGTCTGAATGAGGTTGCCATTTTTCTGTAGTTCGCTGTTTTTTTCATCAAAATTCTTCTATCTTCCTAATTTTTCTGGCCTCGATGCGCCGCAAACCCCCATATAGCAGACTGTAGCTGCCTTTTGAACAATATTTGATCAAAAAAAGGGCGATGAATACGTTTGAAAGATGTCAAATGGCGTCCATATAAGCAAATTTCCTATAACTCAAAATTTGTTTCAAACTTTATAGTTGTCGGTATTCCGAGACAAAACACATTTTTCCCTTATTCATAGTAATGACTTGTTCATGCAAACGCAATTGAATGTGAAAAACAGAAAACTCTTGAAATGGAAATTGGTTTAATAAAATAGAGAATTTTGAGTCTAATTTGCTTCTGTTTCTGAGAAGCTGTTGGTGTCCTTTTTCCCGACCATCTGGAGAAACATAAAATGGTTTCTAAGGGTCGATATTGTTTCCAAATGCTTTGTACACATTTGGAAACGGGTGCATAAAAAATCTGAGGCCTCAGAAGCCCTTTCATCTTGGTGCTTTTTTCTTCTGAATGAGGTTGCCATTTTTCTCAAGTTCGCTATTTATTTCATCAAAATTCTTCTATCTTCGTTATTTTTCTGGCCTTGTTGTGCCGCAAACCTCCATATAGCAGGCTGTAGATGCCTTTTGAACAAAATCTGATCAAAACAGGGTGATGAATACGTTTGAAAGATGTCAAATGGCGTCCATCTAAGCAAATTTCCTATAACTGAAATTTGTTTCAAACTTTATAGTAGTCATATTCCGAGACAAAACACAAATTTCCATGATTCACAGTAATGGTGTGGTCATGCAAATGCGATTGAATGTGAAAAACGCTAGAAAACTCTTGAACTGGAAATTGGTTCGAAAAAAATATAGAATTTTGAGTTCAATTTGCTTCTGTTTCTGAGAGGCTGTTGGTGTCCTTTTTCTCGACCATCTGGAGAAATATAAAATGGTTTCTAAGGGTCGATACTGTTTCCAAATGCTTTGTACTCATTTGGAAAGAGGTTCATAAAAAATCTGAAAACTCAGAAGCCCTTTCATCTTGGTGCTTTTTTCGTCTGAATGAGGTTGCCACTTTTCTGAAGTTCGCTATTTATTTCATCAAAATTCTTCTATCTTTGTAATTTTTCTGGCCTCATAGCGACGCAAAACCCCGTATAACAGGCTGTAGATACTTTTTGATTGATATATGATCAAAAAGTGTGATGAATACTTTTGAAAGATGACAAATAGCGTCCATCTAAGCAAATTTCCTATAACTCAATATTTGTTTCAAACTTTATAATTGTCGGTATTCCGAGACGGAACACATTTTTCCCTGATTCATAGTAATGGCTTGATCATGCAAACGTGATTGAATGTGAAAAATGCTGGAAAACTCTTGAACTGGAAATTGGTTTGAAAAAAAAAATAGAATTTTGAGTTCAATTTGCTTCTGTTTCTGAGAGGCTGTTGGTGTCCTTTTTCCCGACCATCTGGAGAAACATAAAATGGTTTCTAAGGGTCGATACTGTTTCCAAATGCTTTGTACACATCTGGAAACGGGTGCATAAAAAATCTGAGGCCTCAGAAGCCCTTTCATCTTGGTGCTTTTTTCGTCTGAATGAGGTTGCCACTTTTCTCAAGTTCGCTATTTATTTCATCAAAATTCTTCTATCTTCGTTATTTTTCTGCCCTCGTTGTGCCGCAAACCTCCATATAGCAGGCTGTAGATGCCTTTTGAACAAAATTTGTTCAAAAAAGGGTGATGAATATGTTTGAAAGATGTCAAATGGCGTCCATCTAAGCAAATTTCCTATAACTCAATATTTGTTTCAAACTTTATAGTTGTCGGTATTCCGAGACAAAACACATTTTTCCCTGATTCATAGTAATGACCTGTTCATGCAAACGCAATTGAATGTGAAAAACGCTAGAAAACTCTTGAAATGGAAATTGGTTTAATAAAATAGAGAATTTTGAGTCTAATTTGCTTCTGTTTCTGAGAAGCTGTTGGTGTCCTTTTTCCCGACCATCTGGAGAAACATAAAATGGTTTCTAAGGGTCGATACTGTTTCCAAATGCTTTGTACACATTTGGAAACGGTAGCATAAAAAATCTGAGGCCTCAGAAGCCCTTTCATCTTGGTGCTTTTTCCGTCTGAATGAGGTTGCCATTTTTCTCAAGTTCGCTATTTATTTCATCAAAATTCTTCTATCTTCGTAATTTTTCTGGCCTCGTTGTGCCGCAAACCTCCATATAGCAGGCTGTAGATGCCTTTTGAATAATATTTGATCAAAAAAGGGTGATGAATACGTTTGAAAGATGTCAAATGGCGTCCATCTAAGCAAATTTCCTATAACTCAAAATTTGTTTCAAACTTTATAGTTGTCGGTATTCCGAGACAAAACACATTTTTCCCTGATTCATAGTAATGACTTGTTCATGCAAACGCAATTGACTGTGAAAAACGCTAGAAAACTCTTGAAATGGAAATTGGTTTAATAAAATAGAGAATTTTGAGTCTAATTTGCTTCTGTTTCTGAGAAGCTGTTGGTGTCCTTTTTCCCGACCATCTGGAGAAACATAAAATGGTTTCTAAGGGTCGATACTGTTTCCAAATGCTTTGTACACATTTGGAAACGGGTGCATAAAAAATCTGAGGCCTCAGAAGCCCTTTCATCTTGGTGCTTTTTCCGTCTGAATGAGGTTGCCATTTTTCTCAAGTTCGCTATTTATTTCATCAAAATTCTTCTATCTTCGTAATTTTTCTGGCCTCGTTGTGCCGCAAACCTCCATATAGCAGGCTGTAGATGCCTTTTGAATAATATTTGATCAAAAAAGGGTGATGAATACGTTTGAAAGATGTCAAATGGCGTCCATCTAAGCAAATTTCCTATAACTCAAAATTTGTTTCAAACTTTATAGTTGTCGGTATTCCGAGACAAAACACATTTTTCCCTGATTCATAGTATTGACTTGTTCATGCAAACAAAATTGACTGTGAAAAACGCTAGAAAACTCTTGAAATGGAAATTGGTTTAATAAAATAGAGAATTTTGAGTCTAATTTGCTTCTGTTTCTGAGAAGCTGTTGGTGTCCTTTTTCCCGACCATCTGGAGAAACATAAAATGGTTTCTAAGGGTCGATACTGTTTCCAAATGCTTTGTACACATTTGGAAACGGTAGCATAAAAAATCTGAGGCCTCAGAAGCCCTTTCATCTTGGTGCTTTTTCCGTCTGAATGAGGTTGCCATTTTTCTCAAGTTCGCTATTTATTTCATCAAAATTCTTCTATCTTCGTAATTTTTCTGGCCTCGTTGTGCCGCAAACCTCCATATAGCAGGCTGTAGATGCCTTTTGAATAATATTTGATCAAAAAATGGTGATGAATACGTTTGAAAGATGTCAAATGGCGTCCATCTAAGCAAATTTCCTATAACTCAAAATTTGTTTCAAACTTTATAGTTGTCGGTATTCCGAGATAAAACACATTTTTCCCTGATTCATAGTAATGACTTGTTCATGCAAACGCAATTGACTGTGAAAAACGCTAGAAAACTCTTGAAATGGAAATTGGTTTAATAAAATAGAGAATTTTGAGTTTAATTTGCTTCTGTTTCTGAGAAGCTGTTGGTGTCCTTTTTCCCGACCATCTGGAGAAACATAAAATGGTTTCTAAGGGCCGATACTGTTTCCAAATGCTTTGTACACATTTGGAAACGGGTGCATAAAAAATCTGAGGCCTCAGAAGCCCTTTCATCTTGGTGCTTTTTCCGTCTGAATGAGGTTGCCATTTTTCTCAAGTTCGCTATTTATTTCATCAAAATTCTTCTATCTTCGTAATTTTTCTGGCCTCGTTGTGCCGCAAACCTCCATATAGCAGGCTGTAGATGCCTTTTGAATAATATTTGATCAAAAAAGGGTGATGAATACGTTTGAAAGATGTCAAATGGCGTCCATCTAAGCAAATTTCCTATAACTCAAAATTTGTTTCAAACTTTATAGTTGTCGGTATTCCGAGACAAAACACATTTTTCCCTGATTCATAGTAATGACTTGTTCATGCAAACGCAATTGACTGTGAAAAACTATAGAAAACTCTTGAAAGGGAAATTGGTTTAATAAAATAGAGAATTTTGAGTCTAATTTGCTTCTGTTTCTGAGAAGCTGTTGGTGTCCTTTTTCCCGACCATCTGGAGAAACATAAAATGGTTTCTAAGGGTCGATACTGTTTCCAAATGCTTTGTACACATTTGGAAACGGTAGCATAAAAAATCTGAGGCCTCAGAAGCCCTTTCATCTTGGTGCTTTTTCCGTCTGAATGTGGTTGCCATTTTTCTCAAGTTCGCTATTTATTTCATCAAAATTCTTCTATCTTCGTAATTTTTCTGGCCTCGTTGTGCCGCAAACCTCCATATAGCAGGATGTAGATGCCTTTTGAATAATATTTGATCAAAAAAGGGTGATGTATACGTTTGAAAGATGTCAAATGGCGTCCATCTAAGCAAATTTCCTATAACTCAAAATTTGTTTCAAACTTTATAGTTGTCGGTATTCCGAGACAAAACACATTTTTCCCTGATTCATAGTAATGACTTGTTCATGCAAACGCAATTGACTGTGAAAAACGCTAGAAACTTCTTGAAATGGAAATTAGTTTAATAAAATAGAGAATTTTGAGTCTAATTTGCTTCTGTTTCTGAGAAGCTGTTGGTGTCCTTTTTCCCGACCATCTGGAGAAACATAAAATGGTTTCTAAGGGTCGATACTGTTTCCAAATGCTTTGTACACATTTGGAAACGGTAGCATAAAAAATCTGAGGCCTCAGAAGCCCTTTCATCTTGGTGCTTTTTCCGTCTGAATGAGGTTGCCATTTTTCTCAAGTTCGCTATTTATTTCATCAAAATTCTTCTATGTTCGTAATTTTTCTGGCCTCGTTGTGCCGCAAACCTCCATATAGCAGGCTGTAGATGCCTTTTGAATAATATTTGATCAAAAAAGGGTGATGAATACGTTTGAAAGATGTCAAATGGCGTCCATCTAAGCAAATTTCCTGTAACTCAAAATTTGTTTCAAATTTTATAGTTGTCGGTATACCGAGACAAAACACATTTTTCCCTGGTTCATAGTAATGACTTGTTCATGCAAACGCAATTGACTGTGAAAAACGCTAGAAAACTCTTGAAATGGAAATTGGTTTAATAAAAAAGAGAATTTTGAGTCTAATTTGCTTCTGTTTCTGAGAAGCTGTTGGTGTCCTTTTTCCCGACCATCTGGAGAAACATAAAATGGTTTCTAAGGGTCCATACTGTTTCCGAATGCTTTGTACACATTTGGAAACGGGTGCATTAAAAATCTGAGGCCTCAGAAGCCCTTTCATCTTGGTGCTTTTTTCGTCTGAACGAGGTTGCCATTTTTCTCAAGTTCGCTATTTTTTTCATCAAAATTCTTCTATCTTCGTAAATTTTCTGGCCTCGTTGTGCCGCAAACCTCCATATAGCAGGCTGTAGATGCCTTTTGAATAATATTTGATCAAAAAAAGGTGATGAATACGTTTGAAAGATGTCAAATGGCGTCCATCTAAGCAAATTTCCTATAACTCAAAATTTGTTTCAAACTTTATAGTTGTCGGTATTCCGAGACAAAACACATTTTTCCCTGATTCATAGTAATGACTTGTTCATGCAAACGCAATTGAATGTGAAAAACGCTAGAAAACTCTTGAAATGGAAATTGGTTTAATAAAATAGAGAATTTTGAGTCTAATTTGCTTCTGTTTCTGAGAAGCTGTTGGTGTCCTTTTTCCCGACCATCTGGAGAAACATAAAATGGTTTCTAAGGGTCGATACTGTTTCCAAATGCTTTGTACACATTTGGAAACGGTAGCATAAAAAATCTGAGGCCTCAGAAGCCCTTTCATCTTGGTGCTTTTTCCGTCTGAATGAGGTTGCCATTTTTCTCAAGTTCGCTATTTATTTCATCAAAATTCTTCTATCTTCGTAATTTTTCTGGCCTCGTTGTGCCGCAAACCTCCATATAGCAGGCTGTAGATGCCTTTTGAATAATATTTGATCAAAAAAGGGTGATGAATACATTTGAAAGATGTCAAATGGCGTCCATCTAAGCAAATTTCCTATAACTCAAAATTTGTTTCAAACTTTATAGTTGTCGGTATTCCGAGACAAAACACATTTTTCCCTGATTCATAGTAATGACTTGTTCATGCAAACGCAATTGACTGTGAAAAACGCTAGAAAACTCTTGAAATGGAAATTGGTTTAATAAAATAGAGAATTTTGAGTCTAATTTGCTTCTGTTTCTGAGAAGCTGTTGGTGTCCTTTTTCCCGACCATCTGGGGAAACATAAAATGGTTTCTAAGGGTCGATACTGTTTCCAAATGCTTTGTACACATTTGGAAACGGTAGCATAAAAAATCTGAGGCCTCAGAAGCCCTTTCATCTTGGTGCTTTTTCCGTCTGAATGAGGTTGCCATTTTTCTCAAGTTCGCTATTTATTTCATCAAAATTCTTCAATCTTCGTAATTTTTCTGGCCTCGTTGTGCCGCAAACCTCCATATAGCAGGCTGTAGATGCCTTTTGAATGATATTTGATCAAAAAAGGGTGATGAATACGTTTGAAAGATGTCAAATGGCGTCCATCTAAGCAAATTTCATATAACTCAAAATTTGTTTCAAACTTTATAGTTGTCGGTATTCCGAGACAAAACACATTTTTCCCTGATTCATAGTAATGACTTGTTCATGCAAACGCAATTGACTGTGAAAAACGCTAGAAAACTCTTGAAATGGAAATTGGTTTAATAAAATAGAGAATTTTGAGTCTAATTTGCTTCTGTTTCTGAGAAGCTGTTGGTGTCCTTTTTCCCGACCATCTGGGGAAACATAAAATGGTTTCTAAGGGTCGATACTGTTTCCAAATGCTTTGTACACATTTGGAAACGGTAGCATAAAAAATCTGAGGCCTCAGAAGCCCATCCATCTTGGTGCTTTTTCCGTCTGAATGAGGTTGCCATTTTTCTCAAGTTCGCTATTTATTTCATCAAAATTCTTCTATCTTCGTAATTTTTCTGGCCTCGTTGTGCCGCAAACCTCCATATAGCAGGCTGTAGATGCCTTTTGAATAATATTTGATCAAAAAAGGGTGATGAATACGTTTGAAAGATGTCAAATGGCGTCCATCTAAGCAAATTTCCTATAACTCAAAATTTGTTTCAAACTTTATAGTTGTCGGTATTCCGAGACAAAACACATTTTTCCCTGATTGATAGTAATGACTTGTTCATGCAAACGCAATTGACTGTGAAAAACGCTAGAAAACTCTTGAAATGGAAATTGGTTTAATAAAATAGAGAATTTTGAGTCTAATTTGCTTCTGTTTCTGAGAAGCTGTTGGTGTCCTTTTTCCCGACCATCTGGAGAAACATAAAATGGTTTCTAAGGGTCGATACTGTTTCCAAATGCTTTGTACACATTTGGAAACGGGTGCATAAAAAATCTGAGGCCTCAGAAGCCCTTTCATCTTGGTGCTTTTTTCGTCTGAATGAGGTTGCCATTTTTCTCAAGTTCGCTATTTATTTCATCCAATTTCTTCTATCTTTGTAATTTTTCTGGCCTCATAGCGCCGCAAAACCCCATATAACAGGCTGTAGATACTTTTTTATTGATATATGATCAAAAAGAGTGATGAATACTTTTGAAAGATGACAAATGGCGTCCATCTAAGCAAATTTCCTATAACTCAATATTTGTTTCAAACTTTATAATTGTCGGTATTCCGAGACGGAACACATTTTTCCCTGATTCATAGTAATGGCTCGATCATGCAAACGCGATTGAATGTGAAAAACGCTGGAAAACTCTTGAACTGGAAATTGGTTCGAAAAAAATATAGAATTTTGAGTTCAATTTGCTTCTGTTTCTGAGAAGCTGTTGGTGTCCTTTTTCCCGACCATCTGGAGAAACATAAAATGGTTTCTAAGGGTCGATACTGTTTCCAAATGCTTTGTACACATTTGGAAACGGGTGCATAAAAATCTGAGGCCTCAGAAGCCCTTTCATCTTGGTGCTTTTTCCGTCTGAATGAGGTTGCCATTTTTCTCAAGTTCGCTATTTATTTCATCAAAATTCTTCTATCTTCGTAATTTTTCTGGCCTCGTTGTGCCGCAAACCTCCATATAGCAGGCTGTAGATGCCTTTTGAATAATATTTGATCAAAAAAGGGTGATGAATACGTTTGAAAGATGTCAAATGGCGTCCATCTAAGCAAATTTCCTATAACTCAAAATTTGTTTCAAACTTTATAGTTGTCGGTATTCCGAGACAAAACACATTTTTCCCTGATTCATAGTAACGACTTGTTCATGCAAACGCAATTCACTGTGAAAAACGCTAGAAAACTCTTGAAATGGAAATTGGTTTAATAAAATAGAGAATTTTGAGTCTAATTTGCTTCTGTTTCTGAGAAGCTGTTGGTGTCCTTTTTCCCGACCATCTTGAAACATAAAATGGTTTCTAAGGGTCGATACTGTTTCCAAATGCTTTGTACACATTTGGAAACGGGTGCATAAAAAATCTGAGGCCTCAGAAGCCCTTTCATCTTGGTGCTTTTTTCGTCTGAATGAGGTTGCCATTTTTCTCAAGTTCGCTATTTATTTCATCCAATTTCTTCTATCTTTGTAATTTTTCTGGCCTCATAGCGCCGCAAAACCCCATATAACAGGCTGTAGATACTTTTTGATTGATATATGATCAAAAAGAGTGATGAATACTTTTGAAAGATGACAAATGGCGTCCATCTAAGCAAACTTCCTATAACTCAATATTTGTTTCAAACTTTATAATTGTCGGTATTCCGAGACGGAACACATTTTTCCCTGATTCATAGTAATGGCTCAATCATGCAAACGCGATTGAATGTGAAAAAAGCTGGAAAACTCTTGAACTGGAAATTGGTTCGAAAAAAATATAGAATTTTGAGTTCAATTTGCTTCTGTTTCTGAGAGGCTGTTGGTGTCCTTTTTCTCGACCATCTGGAGAAATATAAAATGGTTTCTAAGGGTCGATACTGTTTCCAAATGCTTTGTACTCATTTGGAAAGGGGTGCATAAAAAATCTGAGGCCTCAGAAGCCCTTTCATCTTGGTGCTTTTTTCGTCTGAATGAGGTTGCCATTTTTCTGTAGTTCGCTGTTTTTTTCATCAAAATTCTTCTATCTTCCTAATTTTTCTGGCCTCGATGCGCCGCAAACCCCCATATAGCAGACTGTAGCTGCCTTTTGAACAATATTTGATCAAAAAAAGGGTGATGAATACGTTTGAAAGATGTCAAATGGCGTCCATATAAGCAAATTTCCTATAACTCAAAATTTTTTTCAAACTTTATAGTTGTTGGTATTCCGAGACAAAACACATTTTTCCCTAATTCATAGTAATGACTTGTTCATGCAAACGCAATTGAATGTGAAAAACGCTAGAAAACTCTTGAAATGGAAATTGGTTTAATAAAATAGAGAATTTTGAGTCTAATTTGCTTCTGTTTCTGAGAAGCTGTTGGTGTCCTTTTTCCCGACCATCTGGAGAAACATAAAATGGTTTCTAAGGGTCGATACTGTTTCCAAATGCTTTGTACACATTTGGAAACGGGTGCATAAAAAATCTGAGGCCTCAGAAGCCCTTTCATCTTGGTGCTTTTTTCGTCTGAATGAGGTTGCCATTTTTCTCAAGTTCGCTATTTATTTCATCAAAATTCTTCTATCTTCGTTATTTTTCTGGCCTCGTTGTGCCGCAAACCTCCATATAGCAGGCTGTAGATGCCTTTTGAACAAAATTTGATCAAAAAAGGGTGATGAATACGTTTGAAAGATGTCAAATGGCGTCCATCTAAGCAAATTTCCTATAACTGAAATTTGTTTCAAACTTTATAGTAGTCATATTCCGAGACAAAACACAATTTTCCATGATTCACAGTAATGGCGTGGTCATGCAAATGTAATTGAATGTGAAAAACGCTAGAAAACTCTTGAACTGGAAATTGGTTCGAAAAAAATATAGAATTTTGAGTTCAATTTGCTTCTGTTTCTGAGAGGCTGTTGGTGTCCTTTTTCTCGACCATCTGGAGAAATATAAAATGGTTTCTAAGGGTCGATACTGTTTCCAAATGCTTTGTACTCATTTGGAAAGGGGTGCATAAAAAATCTGAAAACTCAGAAGCCCTTTCATCTTGGTGCTTTTTTCGTCTGAATGAGGTTGCCATATTTCTGAAGTTCGCTATTTATTTCATAAAAATTCTTCTATCTTTGTAATTTTTCTGGCCTCATAGCGCCGCAAAACCCCATATAACAGGCTGTAGATACTTTTTGATTGATATATGATCAAAAAAGGTGATGAATACTTTTGAAAGATGACAAATGGCGTCCATCTAAGCAAATTTCCTATAACTCAATATTTGTTTCAAACTTTATAATTGTCGGTATTCCGAGACGGAAAACATTTTTCCCTGATTCATAGTAATGGCTTGATCATGCAAACGCGATTGAATGTAAAAAATGCTGGAAAACTCTTGAACTGGAAATTGGTTCGAAAAAAATATAGAATTTTGAGTTCAATTTGCTTCTGTTTCTGAGAGGCTGTTGGTGACCTTTTTCTCGACCATCTGGAGAAATATAAAATGGTTTCTAAGGGTCGATACTGTTTCCAAATGCTTTGTACACATTTGGAAACGGGTGCATAAAAAATCTGAAAACTCAGAAGCCCTTTCATCTTGGTGCTTTTTTCGTCTGAATGAGGTTGCCATTTTTCTGAAGTTCGCTATTTATTTCATCAAAATTCTTCTATCTTCGTTATTTTTCTGGCCTTGTTGTGCCGCAAACCTCCATATAGCAGGCTGTAGATGCCTTTTGAACAAAATCTGATCAAAAAAGGGTGATGAATACGTTTGAAAGATGTCAAATGGCGTCCATCTAAGCAAATTTCCTATAACTGAAATTTGTTTCAAACTTTATAGTAGTCATATTCCGAGACAAAACACAAATTTCCATGATTCACAGTAATGGTGTGGTCATGCAAATGCGATTGAATGTGAAAAACGCTAGAAAACTCTTGAACTGGAAATTGGTTCGAAAAAAATATAGAATTTTGAGTTCAATTTGCTTCTGTTTCTGAGAGGCTGTTGGTGTCCTTTTTCTCGACCATCTGGAGAAATATAAAATGGTTTCTAAGGGTCGATACTGTTTCCAAATGCTTTGTACTCATTTGGAAAGGGGTGCATAAAAAATCTGAAAACTCAGAAGCCCTTTCATCTTGGTGCTTTTTTCGTCTGAATGAGGTTGCCATTTTTCTGAAGTTCGCTATTTATTTCATCAAAATTCTTCTATCTTTGTAATTTTTCTGGCCTCATAGCGCCGCAAAACCCCATAAAACAGGCTGTAGATACTTTTTGATTGATATATGATCAAAAAGGGTGATGAATACTTTTGAAAGATGACAAATGGCGTCCATCTAAGCAAATTTCCTATAACTCAATATTTGTTTCAAACTTTATAATTGTCGGTATTCCGAGACGGAACACATTTTTCCCTGATTCATAGTAATGGCTTGATCATGCAAACGCGATTGAATGTGAAAAATGCTGGAAAACTCTTGAACTGGAAATTGGTTCGAAAAAAATATAGAATTTTGAGTTCAATTTGCTTCTGTTTCTGAGAGGCTGTTGGTGTCCTTTTTCTCGACCATCTGGAGAAATATAAAATGGTTTCTAAGGGTCGATACTGTTTCCAAATGCTTTGTACTCATTTGGAAAGGGGTGCATAAAAAATCTGAAAACTCAGAAGCCCTTTCATCTTGGTGCTTTTTTCGTCTGAATGAGGTTGCCATTTTTCTGAAGTTCGCTATTTATTTCATCAAAATTCTTCTATCTTTGTAATTTTTCTGGCCTCATAGCGCCGCAAAACCCCATATAACAGGCTGTAGATACTTTTTGATTGATATATGATCAAAAAGGGTGATGAATACTTTTGAAAGATGACAAATGGCGTCCATCTAAGCAAATTTCCTATAACTCAATATTTGTTTCAAACTTTTTAATTGTCGGTTTTCCGAGACGGAACACATTTTTCCCTGATTCATAGTAATGGCTTGATCATGCAAACGCGATTGAATGTGAAAAATGCTGGAAAACTCTTGAACTGGAAATTGGTTCGAAAAAAATATAGAATTTTGAGTTCAATTTGCTTCTGTTTCTGAGAGGCTGTTGGTGTCCTTTTTCTCGACCATCTGGAGAAATATAAAATGGTTTCTAAGGGTCGATACTGTTTCCAAATGCTTTGTACTCATTTGGAAAGGGGTGCATAAAAAATCTGAAAACTCAGAAGCCCTTTCATCTTGGTGCTTTTTTCGTCTGAATGAGGTTGCCATTTTTCTGAAGTTCGCAATTTATTTCATCAAAATTCTTCTATCTTTGTAATTTTTCTGGCCTCATAGCGCCGCAAAACCCCATATAACAGGCTGTAGATACTTTTTGATTGATATATGATCAAAAAGGGTGATGAATACTTTTGAAAGATGACAAATGGCGTCCATCTAAGCAAATTTCCTATAACTCAATATTTGTTTCAAACTTTTTAATTGTCGGTTTTCCGAGACGGAACACATTTTTCCCTGATTCATAGTAATGACTTGTTCATGCAAACGCAATTGAATGTGAAAAACGCTAGAAAACTCTTGAAATGGAAATTGGTTTAATAAAATAGAGAATTTTGAGTCTAATTTGCTTCTGTTTCTGAGAAGCTGTTGGTGTCCTTTTTCCCGACCATCTTGAAACATAAAATGGTTTCTAAGGGTCGATACTGTTTCCAAATGCTTTGTACTCATTTGGAAAGGGGTGCATAAAAAATCTGAAAACTCAGAAGCCCTTTCATCTTGGTGCTTTTTTCGTCTGAATGAGGTTGCCATTTTTCTGAAGTTCGCTATTTATTTCATCAAAATTCTTCTATCTTTGTAATTTTTCTGGCCTCATAGCGCCGCAAAACCCCATATAACAGGCTGTAGATACTTTTTGATTGATATATGATCAAAAAGGGTGATGAATACTTTTGAAAGATGACAAATGGCGTCCATCTAAGCAAATTTCCTATAACTCAATATTTGTTTCAAACTTTTTAATTGTCGGTTTTCCGAGACGGAACACATTTTTCCCTGATTCATAGTAATGGCTTGATCATGCAAACGCGATTGAATGTGAAAAATGCTGGAAAACTCTTGAACTGGAAATTGGTTCGAAAAAAATATAGAATTTTGAGTTCAATTTGCTTCTGTTTCTGAGAGGCTGTTGGTGTCCTTTTTCTCGACCATCTGGAGAAATATAAAATGGTTTCTAAGGGTCGATACTGTTTCCAAATGCTTTGTACTCATTTGGAAAGGGGTGCATAAAAAATCTGAAAACTCAGAAGCCCTTTCATCTTGGTGCTTTTTTCGTCTGAATGAGGTTGCCATTTTTCTGAAGTTCGCAATTTATTTCATCAAAATTCTTCTATCTTTGTAATTTTTCTGGCCTCATAGCGCCGCAAAACCCCATATAACAGGCTGTAGATACTTTTTGATTGATATATGATCAAAAAGGGTGATGAATACTTTTGAAAGATGACAAATGGCGTCCATCTAAGCAAATTTCCTATAACTCAATATTTGTTTCAAACTTTATAATTGTCGGTATTCCGAGACGAAACACATTTTTCCCTGATTCATAGTAATGGCTTGATCATGCAAACGCGATTGAATGTGAAAAATGCTGGAAAACTCTTGAACTGGAAATTGGTTCGAAAAAAATATAGAATTTTGAGTTCAATTTGCTTCTGTTTCTGAGAGGCTGTTGGTGTCCTTTTTCTCGACCATCTGGAGAAATATAAAATGGTTTCTAAGGGTCGATACTGTTTCCAAATGCTTTGTACTCATTTGGAAAAGGGTGCATAAAAAATCTGAAAACTCAGAAGCCCTTTCATCTTGGTGCTTTTTTCGTCTGAATGAGGTTGCCATTTTTCTGAAGTTCGCAATTTATTTCATCAAAATTCTTCTATCTTTGTAATTTTTCTGGCCTCATAGCGCCGCAAAACCCCATATAACAGGCTGTAGATACTTTTTGATTGATATATGATCAAAAAAGGTGATGAATACTTTTGAAAGATGACAAATGGCGTCCATCTAAGCAAATTTCCTATAACTGAAATTTGTTCCAAACTTTATAGTAGTCGGTATTCCAAGACAAAACACATTTTTCTATGATTCATAGTAATGGTTTGGTTATGCAAACGCGATTGAATGTGACAAATGCTCGAAATCTCTTGTACTGGAAATTGGTTCGAAAAAAATATAGAATTTT
Organism: Convolutriloba macropyga; assembly: GCF_964194025.1. NCBI lineage: Eukaryota > Metazoa > Xenacoelomorpha > Acoela > Convolutidae > Convolutriloba > Convolutriloba macropyga. Next base: position 13,625 of record NW_027453112.1, on the reverse strand, counting down.
GAGTCCAATTTGCTTCTGTTTCTGAGAGGCTGTTGGTGTCCTTTTTCTCGACCATCTGGAGAAATATAAAATGGTTTCTAATGGTCGATACTGTTTCCAAATGCTTTGTACACATTTTGAAACGGGTGCATAAAAAATCTGAGGCCTCGGAAGCCCTTTCATCTTGGTGCTTTTTTCGTCTGAATGAGGTTGCCATTTTCCTCAAGTTCGCTATTTATTTCATCAAAATTCTTCTATCTTCGTAATTTTTCTGGCCTCGATGCGCCGTAAACCCCCATATAGCAGGCTGTAGATGCCTTTTGAACAATGGCGTCCATCAAAGCAAATTTCTTATAACTGAAATTTGTTTCAAACTTTATAGTATTCGGTGTTCCGAGACAAAACACATTTTTCCATGATTCACAGTAATGACTTGGTCATGCAAAAGTGATTGAATATGAAAAACGCTTGAAAACTCTTGATTTGGAAATGGGTTGGAAAAAAATAGAATTTTGGGTCCAATTTGCTTCTGTTTCTGAGAGGCTGTTGGTGTCCTTTTTCACGACCATCTGGAGAAACATAGAATTGTTTCTAAGGGTCGATACTGTTTCCAAATGCTTTGTACATATTTGGAATTGGGTGCATAAAAAATCTGAGGCCTCAGAAGCCCTTTCATCTTGGTGCTTTTTTCGTCTGAATGAGGTTGCCATTTTTCTGAAGTTTCGCTATTTTTTTCATCAAAATTCTTCTATCTTTGTAATTTTTGGGCCCTAAAGTGCCCTAAGCCCCATATAACCGGCCATCAAAACCTTTTGATTGAAATGAGACGAAATATGCAATGGATCGGTCGGAAAGATGATAAGCAATTTCCTTATAACCGAAATTTGTTTCGTTTATTTAGAGACAGAAGACCTTTTTCTTATTTATAGTAATGATTTGTTCGTGCAAACGCAATAAAAGGTTAAAGAAGCAAAAAAATTGGTTGCAATTGACCTATAAATTGTTTGCAATTGATTTTTTCAAAACAGATGCCGGGATTCAAAAGACAGTATTTGCTTTTGTTTCTAGATGCCTCGATCTTATGTCCGGAAGAGATCTGCAAACACGTCTATGGGTTATCTCAAAATTGTTGCAAAACAAAAGGTTGAAAGGGGCTCATCAATTCGAGAAGCATCGAGGAGAACTGGTGTCCCGTACTCTACTCGAGACGTTTTGTGCTCAATAAATCTTGTTCCAAAACCGGGAGGCCTGCTCTATTCAGCGAATATCAGCAGAAGACAATATTCAAAGCGCTCTCTTTCACGTACTTGACTGTTAAGCAACTCAGAAAACACGTGTTTTTGTTTTCCAAAAACATGAGGGTTCAGATTCCAGCATCGTGGAAAATGCAAAAACTTGCCGGTTACGAGTGGTGTCTCTCATTTATTAAGAAGTTTCCTAACGTTGGTCTCAGCAAGGAGGATCTGACTGGTATGGGTTTCCCCCATCCAGCCATTATCGAGATCAAGGATCTGATAAAGCAAAGAGGAGACACGCCACGAACGCCAGTTGTAAACGCGGAGACTCCAAGTCCATTGCATGTAGAGACGACATCTACAGCTAGCAATGAAAATCTTTCTATGCTGACGGCTAGCGAACTCAAGAGGTTGACTGAGGCTCTGGATCTCAAATCAGCTGCTGGCCTCCGTGAATTTAATCGCGTGCTGGTTGCAGAAATGGTAAAGGTAGCTGTCGTTCTTTTCTTTTTTTTGAAATCCTCAATCTAAAAGTAATAACTTGAATCGAAAAGAAGACTTAAGATCTAAAACTGAAAATTGAAATGATTTTAGAGGCAGCCTACAGATCAAGCACTAACCCCGTGCAACAAAACAAAAATCAAATACGCCAACCTTGCCATCGAAACGTATCCTGAGTTGAAGTCAATTGATGCCTCCAATTCTGCTGTTAGTTTGCGTTTAGTATTGTATCTTGTTTTTGGTTATTTTCTTCAAATAGTATTTGTGTTTAGTCCGTGTTCTTCAAACCGTACTATGCGACGTACGAAAATGGTGTCCGTCGTGTCCATCCGGAATCGGGGGCGCTTGAAGAGCACCTAAAAACCCTTAGAGCGAAGGGCAAAAAATTATTTCTGAAGAATGGAGGTTCCTGTTTTTCTTTTTTTTAAATAATCAGAACGTTCGAGTAGTCTATTTTTTTGCTTTGCTCGTAGAAACACCCCCGCCAAAACGAATCAGAAAATCCGCTGAGGTAAACGAGGAGCCCATAGAATTGGGTAAATTAATTGAAGTTTTCTCAGGAGAGGGCATCGACTATCCACTAAAGCGTGAGGAGACGTTTGCGGACAGAAAGTCTTTGTTGCAGACACGGGGCGTGATTGATTACGACCTTTATTTGTTTACAATCGGACTTGACTTTCGGTGCTTTGAGGAAGTAAGTTTGTTTTTTTGGTGGATCGCCTCTCCTACAAAAAATTAAGTTCTAAATTGTAAAATGGGTTTAGGTGAAATCTGAGTTCCGGTTATGGGTGCCCTCTTTCAGCGAGAAAACATTTTCTCATGTTTTCCAACCGGTGGTGCCACAATTGATTCTTCTCGCAGAGAAGGCGCCGCCAAGGGAAAGCATGGACAAGCTGACTTCTCTAAAAGCTCAGAACTGTAATATTTAATATATGTCAATTTAATTTGCTGTAGGCTTCTAACGTTCAATTTTCACGTTGTTTAGTGAGCGATCCCGTGTTTGCGCTCCGCGCTCTGCCGTTACTTCTTCCGGTTAAACAATCGGTTGGTAAAGAGAAGCGGTTCACGGTTGCGGAGCTCATAACAAACGCTCGTAATGCGTTCATTGTGGAAATATCGGTTGGTTTTTTTTGCAAGTGTTTTGGCTTCTAATTTTAATGCGTGGGTTCAATATTTAGGACATCGGTAATCTTGAGGCTGAATCGCGTCAGCATAAAGTGGGCACAATACTCTGCTCCAATTCGCAGTTATATTTAAAATAAAGGTTCATCGTTTTTTCTCTTTTCAAAAGAAAATTGTGTTCAGGTGTTTGTCGTTGGACCAAAATCTGTGCTTATGGTCTCCAATGTCTTTGAAGCTGTTGACATCGCCTTCCGACTGTTCTATGTGCTGAATTTAAAATACCCTGAAGCAACGAGCATTGTTTGGTCCTATATTCAAATGGTTCTCTTCAAAATTATGGGCGGAACCGTACCAACTCAAGTTGACGCATTTGTACGTCAATTGAATAACGTTGAAGTTGACAAAGAAAACTAATTGATAGCCTACCGCTAACTTAAAAATGTTGGATTGGGTTGTATTGAATGCATCTACTGTTGCTACTAAAACTGCTTCCATTGAGTGTTGTAATATTCTGGTTTCTGATTTTTGTTTAGAATTAACACAAAATTTGGTAGTTGAAGAAGAGGTCAATTTTTATAGCTTTAACTCCGACTCACAGGGTCTTCATGAACCTCTTCTTCAGATCTGAAGTGGCGAATTTCTCACAAATTGAGCACATGGTTCAAGAGTATTACGAAGTTGCGAGTACTGACTGGGTTTTGTTGGAAAAGTATGTGGACAGTGATGAGGCCAGAAGTCACAGAGCAATAGGGAAAGATGAAAGAATTCGTTGCTCGTCAAAATCCGCTTTGCATAAGTATATGGATGAACTGTATCAGGTTTCTCTTAATTTTGTTTCGTATGAAAAAGATCTTAGATTTAGTGAAGACTCAAGTCGTGGATATTGTGGTTATAAAGTTGTGGCAAAAAAAAATTTTCAAGTTGGAGAGATTATTCCTGGATTGCATGGTGTTCTGGCATCCTGTCCTGAAAACATAGATTTCAAATTGAACTTCTCAGTGGTCAACATTAATAAAGTTTCTTATTCACTTCAAGGTCCACTATCTTTCGTGAATCATTCCTGCAGGTCAAACTGCAAATACAAGCAGATTAAAGGAAAAAAAAGGTGTGGTTTTTCTATCAGTATGCAGTCCTATTGAGACGGGAGAAGAATTAACAACTTTTTATGGAAAAGGTTTTTTTGGTGAGAATAATCAGTACTGCTTATGCCCTCATGTAAGTCATCATGTATCCAGAAAGGTTAATATAGACCATGCAATATTATGCAGTAGCAAAACAAGAAGTGGATTATCAAAAGTAAATGTTTCGAGTGTTTTGGATGACGCTGAAAATCAAGTGTATGAAAATGTTCAGATCAATGCATCAAGAAATGCTGAGTTTTATAATATCGAGGAGGTCAATGGATCAGAAATTGTTGATAATGTCTTGGTTGAAAATAATAGCATGACAAACGCTATTACAAATGAGACCCACGTTTCCCATGTTTCAGGTTTTCCTACAGAAACGGAAGCTGATAACAGTGAAGATATGGATAATTTAGTAGGCAAAGCTAGGTCGTCGCAGCGCATCAAAACTCAAAAGGAGATCCCTTTTTCATGTGACAATAAACTAATTGAAGTATTTTGCGAGTTTTGTCAGACAGGCTCTGTTCTGTTAGATTCAAATTCGTTCATCCCCCACTTAACTAAGAATCATAAACTAGAAGCGGTGTTTATTTGTCCGCTTTGCGCTCGAGACTTCGCAAGTTTCACAAAGTTTGCATCTCACATGCGCGAACACATCTATCAACTCTCCGTAGAGAGACGCAGCAAATTGGCTTTAGAAGTTTCAGAAGACTCAGCTGTTGGTTCAACAGACGGTTTTAATTTAGATCCTGTTGCGGAGCCTGTGAGATGTAAATCTACGTTTTCAATTAAAAAAGCAGCAAAAGTTGCTGTAAAATCTATTGTCAACACTCCTGTTTCTGATGACACAACTGTTCCGGACTTTCCTTTTTGTTCTCAGTCGCTGCCAATGTTGTTACCAACTGAGAACCTTTCTAAACCGGTGACTATATACAACTGGCCGCGTGATAGGTTTTTTTATTCGCTTCAGCAATTGGAAATTTTTACTTGTAAGCAACCTGCATGTAAATGTGATGGTTTAACGCTTCTAAATTATCATTTTCATATGAGTAATGCCCATGGATCTTCCTCTACTCTTTTTTGCTGTTTTTGTTCGAGAGAGTTCAGTAGCTTATTTCGACTCCGCAGACATGTAAGAGATAATCATAAGAGCGCACAACCTGTCGCAAGCGAAAAGGATCAGGAAGTGTTAGGTGGACAAATGTTAGACCATGAATTAGAAGAGGATGATCCGAACGAAAAAATTTCTAGTTTAGGTGTCAATGACTTCGACTCTAGGCTCAAAAGGTTAAATTTCAAGTTTTCGTCTACAGATATTCTTTTGCATAGTTTAAGAAATTCGGCGTTAACATGGAACCAATGCTTCGCTTTTGCATCTGCTGCTGAAAATATCACTAATGATCTTATTGAGACTGTTAAGTTATCGCTCTTAAAAATACAAACTGAAATTCCAGAGGTTTCAGAAAACGAAACTTTTAAAAAATTGCTTGAGTCTTGTTCTGTTGAAGAATCGCCGAAAAGTCAATATCAATTGCTTCGTGTTCTTACGAAGGAGTCATGTTTTGTTAGTCCTGAGGATCTTTTTTTGGCACACAGTTCGAAATTAAGAATGTTAATGGTGTTCCTCGCTATAAAGAAGTTGAACGTTGCGGTCAGTTTATTTCAATAACAAAGGTGTTAAAAAATGTCGTGCTAGTTCACGATGAAATTTTCAACGTTTGTTTAACTTACGACCAGTTTCTCCACACTCTCAGTAAGTCTGGCACCCTTTTTGATGGTATGCAAACAAAAGGTAAACTGGAAACAAATAGCACAGCAATAGCAGATGTTGATACGTTTGCCCGCGGTAACGATGGTGAAATAGTTTTCCGTATATCTTTGCAGCTTTACTTTGATGAAATTGAGCCCGTGAACCCCATTGGATCGAGAACTACTATTCATAAAATTGGTTGCTTTTACTGGAATTTGAAAAATTTACCACCCTGGATTTTGTCTGATATGAAATTCACTTTTGTAGTTGCTTTGGTACCCTACCTTGATGTAAAATCTTTCGGTTTTAAAAACGTGCTTAGTAAAATAAGGAATGACCTGAGAAAGTTGGTGACAGGTATTAACGTAACTACAAACGCTGGACATGAACTGAAGCTTATGGGGAAGAACATGAACTTTGTTGCTGATAATCTTGCCTATCATGCTGTTTTTGGATTTGTCGAAAGCTTTTCTAAGGGTTCGTGTTGCGAAAAGTGTACTACGCCGCAGTCTGATTTTGCCTCGGTTTTCGAAGAGAATGTTGCAAAACTTAGAACACCTGAGTCATGCCAAAATGATGTTGCTGTAAAAGGTTCGGGGGTAAAAAATTTATGCAGTCTAGAAACAAGTTTTTTTGACCCCTATAAAAATTTTACGGCCGATTTGCACCATGATATTTTCCAGGGTGGCCTAATGCACACTGTTAAAATTGTTTTACACAACCTAATTTTTGTTTCCGGTTTCTTCACATTAGAGGAATTAAATGAACGTTTAAACAATTTCGACTATGGCCGCGACGTGGACGGTAAACCATCGGAATTTACCGAAGAGAGGTTAATTGTTTTCTTTTAATAAATGTTAGGTAATCTTTTTCTGAGATTTTTTTGATATTTTTTTAGAATCAAAGAGAAAACAGCAAAGACTCTGAAAGAAAAATACGATCAGATGTTTACACTTTACCGCTTCTTGCCGTTGCTTGTCCACGACCTCGTTCCATGTGGGAATGACATCTGGATTTTTTTGCTTGAATACTTCGACTTGGTTGCGTACCTTCTGAGCCCATCTTTCAGCGAAGCAGACTACAGCATTCTTGCTGTTCTTATCCGTTGGTGTTTTTCATTTCCCTGATTTTTTTTACACTGCTCACCTTACGAACACCCTTCTGTTTTAGATGAACACTTATCGTTGTTCGTGGAGCTGTTTCCTGATTCAAGTGTAGTCTTCAAACAACATCGCCTCATACACTACCCAAATGTTTTACGCGCTTCCGGTCCTTTTGTTTATCAGAGTGTGCTTCGTCATGAGAGAAAACATCAATTTTTTAAAAGATTGACCCATAATATATGTAATTTTAAAAATATATGTAAGAGTTTAAGTTTGCGACATCAAATTTGCCAGTTTAATGATTGGCGTCATTCACCACCTTTCAAAAAACATGATTTTCCAGGCTCTTCAGTAAAACATCTTTCAACTGTTTTTGACTCTGATTTTGATTACAAAATTTTTTTTGGTTGCGACGAAGCGTTAGTTTCGAAACACGCTGTGATAAGGGGGACAAGGTATAGTACGAATGATGTCCTAATAAGTTCTGTATCATCTGATAGCATGCCTATATTCGAGTTGGTCATTTTTGTTGTCGTCAATCGAAGTCAAGTTTATTTCATATGTGAGCGGATTGTTGTCAAAAATTTTGACTCAAGTTCAAGATCCTATACTATTAGCAAACAAAATTTGCCAGGTAAAACCGTTGTTCCTTACCGCGACCTCTTTGACTTTCATCCACTTTCTCGACACTCTTGTTTTGTCCCTGGTTGTTTTTTTTTATATATTTGTTTGCGGCATAAACTGCGTTTCAATAACTTTGCAGAAATGTTTGACTCAATGGTGTCTGAGTAAAACGTTAAATACGTGGTATGTTTTTTTTAGGTCGGACTTTTTTTGTTATTTTTCGCTCTTTTCAAAAAAAAATTTTCGTTCTTTTGTTTTTTTATGCGCTTGTTTTTTTTTGACATTTTTGGGATGGATTTTGAAATTTCTCAGCTCTTGCTTTTTTAATACTTTTTAATGATTTTTTTGTTTGTTTTGAGGAATGGACCCGGACTTCAGATGTGGTATCATGAGAACAGACGAAACGACTTTAGACTACAGTATACGTCTTGCGCAACAAATTGACAATGGAATGGAGCTAAACCAGAAAATTTGTTTCATTGGTGACTCAAATATGCGCGATTGTTTCAAAAGCTGCAGTCATTATGAAATTTTGAAACCGTACGCGCATCTTTTTGAGCTTCATGTAAAAGGAGGTGCTAAGATATCTCACCTTAGAGAAATATTCCACAAAGTTGCTCATTTTCGTTTCATAATAGTTGGCTTAGGTGGTAATGATCTAAATTCAACTGCAGAAGATGACATGTTAAAAAACTTAAAAAACCTCCTATCGCATTTGCCCGCTAAAAGACCACAGCAAGTTGTGTTCTTTTTGCAGTTGTTCCCCAGGGGTGACCATTTGAAAAAAGATAATGGTGCTAAATTAGTCAAGTTTAATGATATGCCGAGATCTAATTTTCCGAATGAATATCATTCGACTTCATCCTGGGTCTCGAGGTGTCACTTTAGGAGAGACTCTGCAATCTATCATTTTGATAAAAAATATCTTGGTCTGTTCGCTAAAGTGCTGTGTAAGTGTTGTGATCACATCATTCGCAAGGCATGTGTTATTGACTACAGCAGTAATCCTAATGATCCATTTTTTAACTTCTAAATTGTTACGTCAAAAGAAAACATCCGAAAATCTTCTCATATTGTTTCTTCAATAAATTTAGCGCTTGAATTAGTATGCTTTTATTTAATTTAAACGGATCTTCTCAACTATTCTTCCACTATTATTCTATCCGATCAATTGCTTTTGTGCTGTTGTTAAACAACTCTTATTAATCAGATTTTATCTTTTTAGAAAAGTTCTGAAAAAATCAAAAAATATCTTGTATTTAATTTAGCTTATGCATGTCCTCATTGATTTGCTCTTGTGCTATTGCTAAACAACTCTTAGTAATCGGACTTGCTTATCTGCTTTAGAAACAAATGTCTGCTTCTGTCATAATGTGCTTCAATAACAGATGTTTATAGTGTGTTCTCTGATTATGAATTAATAATTTGCTTTCGAAAATAAAAAAGCACAAAAAAATCTTGATTTTATTCAAGCTTATGCCTTTTAGCTCAAACAGCGGTTATAACATGTCTTATCTTCACGTTAAGTTCTGTTTAACTAATTAGAAATTAATAATTTGCTTTAGAAAATTAAAAAAAAAAACAAAAAAATCTAGTTCACTTTAATTTAGCTTAACTTTATTTCGCTTCTTAGCTTAGACATTTAGTTTTTCATGTCTTTAATTGATGTTGATCATGGTGTTGCGTTGTGTTCACTTTATTTGTGCGTTGTTCATTTTATTTACTGCTAACAATAATACTGTTTCTCTAAATTTAACGCTTGATTTATTATGCTTTTACTTTAACAAAGCTTCTTAACAAAACTTCAGCTTTTAATATTCTCTCCAATCATTTACTTTTGTGCTGTCGCTTAACAAACAATAATAATTGCATCTTTTTATCTATTATAGAAACAGTGGTCTGCTCATCTCATAGTTTGCTTCAATAACAGATGTTTATAGTCTGTTCTCTCACGTTTGTTTTAAACAGTCTCACCCCTAATCTTTGTTTACATTCTTTGTTTACATTCTTTTATATTCTTGTTTACATTCTAGAAGTAGTTCTGATTCGCTTTTATATTTTTTCATAATTACTCTCCCTTGCTTTGATTGATAAAACAAAGCAAGTAAGGTCTTTCTGAAAAAAAATTAACTATTTTTAGTTGCTTGATTGCATTTAAATATTTCACTGCAAAGTGGATTTTCTTTTTGTCTAATTTAGTTAACAGGTCACAGATCACTTCATCTTTGCGTACTAACCAGATTGCATTATCTTTGTGTTACTTGCTATCCATCCGCAGCTCACCATTTTAAAATAAGCGTCATGTGCATTTTTGTCATCTACATACTGCTTTCCTCCTTTCAAATTACTAAGTAATTGCTTTGATTGTCATTTAACTTAACTCGCTTTACTACTTTTACTACCTGTCCAGTGCTTATCTCATAAAGAACCCTAACGTATTCGAAAATATTTAACGATTAAGTGTCGAGTTTATTCTTTGGTTCTTTGCCACATTTATTGGTGAACATTTATCAAGTATTTTAAATTAATGTTGGTCACCCCTGGGTTTTTTGAGTTGCAGGAATATTGATATTTGGGCCGTTTTGCTGCACAGCATGGTCTTTTAATTAGATTAATCATTGCAAACAGTGTTTTGCTCTACAGCATACTGTTTGTTGTCAATGGGTGTTTTGCTTTTCAGCATACCCGTTATTGGTTAAGTTCCTTTATTCCTGCAACCAAATTAACTATACTCTATCTTTATTAGCATTGTCCTCTCCATGAGCCGCTTTGTTCCTCTAACCATACCGCATTTATTACTCACATTCATTTAACTTCATTTTCATTCTTCTGTTTGCTTTGTTCAATAGATGTGCTATATATAAAACATTCGTTATCAAAATGAACTCTATTTGATTATAGTAACATTTGTGTGTCAATTAGTTGTAGGAATTTTAGTTCCTTAAGCCATTATTTTGTTTCATAGTTCGAAAATTCGTCATGTCAAACGGTGTTTTGCTCTACAGCATACCGTTTTATTGCGAATTGGGATTTCATTTTGGGCTTAACCACTTTCGGCTGAATGTGACAACAATTTGCAGTTCCTACAACAATTTGACAATTTGCTCTTCTAAAAACATTTTATTTGTTCATATTACTTCATTTTGATGATTTTATTTGCTTCAAAAGCTGGGACCACTTTCTCATGCAAACTTCATTTATCATTTAATTTACTTCTATTTCCTACTTGTTCCTGTCAGATTAGGGGTGAGACGAGGTACGAGCTCTCAGACATTTGAATGTGTTCTGGTTTGCTCAAATCCTCAAATAAAATACGTTGATTGAATTCAAGACACTATTTTCTTGTTTTTTGTCGTTATTATCTCTTTTTCAATGTTCTTTGGAAGTGCTGCAATGAAAATGAGTTTTTTGTAGCGCTTACAGTGGTTTGTTCATTGTCCTCAGTTCTTTCTGTTGTTCCATAGGAGCGCATTGGTGATCATTGGTTTTTCATAGCTCTTATTGAATTTAAATCTGTCTCGATTTGATTGTTCGGCTTGCTTGATTTGTGTTACTCACATCTATTGTGTCCTAATGAGTCGTTTCTGGTCATTTTTGTTGTTGTTTGTTTGTCGATTTTTTGCTTGTCTTTTAGCCTAAAATAGTTAGGTTCTCCTTTGTTGTTATTCTTTGTCATCCTTTTTTGTATTTTCATAGAAGCGCTGTGATGAAAACATTGAGGTTTTTTGAGCGCGCACAGTTGTGTTTCTTCTCTAAATTCTTTTTCTAACCCAAAGAAGCGCTGTGAAGAAAACATGTCGTTTTTCTGAGCGCTTACAGTGCTTTGTTCTTTGTCCTCAGTTGTCGCTGTTGTTGCATAGAAGCGCATTGATGATCATTGGCTTTTTAGGCCTTTTTGATTTTACATCTGTCTCGATTTGATTGTTCGGCTCGCTTGATTTGTCATTTTTATTGTTGTTTGTCAATTTTGTCTTGTCTTTTAGCCTAAAATAGTAACGTTTCTCTTTGTTGTCGTCATTTGTTCTTTGTCCATAGAAGCGCTGTGATAAAAAACATTGAGGTTTTTTGAGCGCGCACAGTTGTGTTTCTTCTCTAAATTTTTTTTCTAATCCAAAAAAGCGCTGTGAAGAAAATATTGCATTTTTCTGAGCGCTTACAGTGGTTTGTTCGTTGTCGTCAGTTCTTTCTGTTGTCCCATAGAAGCGCATTGATGATCATGGGTTTTTAACCCGCATTGATTTTATATCTGTCTCGATATGGTTGTTCCGCTTGCTTGATTTGTCTTTATCACATTTATTGTGTCCTAATGAGCTTTTGGTCTCATTTTTATTCTTGTTTATTTGTCGATGTTGTCTCGTCTTTTAGACTAAATTAGTTAGGTTTTTCATTTGTTGTTGTTCTTTGTCATCCTTTGTTGTTTGTCCATAGAAGCGCTGTGATAAAAACATTGAGGTTTTTTGAGCGCGCACAGTTATACTTCTTTTCTAAACTTTTTTTCTAATCCATAGAAGCGCTGTGAAGAAAATTTGATGTTTTTGGTATGTTCGTTGTCCTCAGTTCTTTTTGATGTACCATAGAAGAGTATTGACGATCATTTGTTTTTGTAGTCCTTATTGAATTTAAATCTGTCTTGATTTGATTGTTCGGCCTGCTTGACTTGTCTTTCTCACAACTTATGTGTCCTTATTAGCTTTTTTCTCAAGTCATTTTTATTGTTTGTCAATTTTGTCTTGTCTTTCAGCCTAAAATAGTAAGGTTCCTCTTTGTTGTTATTCCTTGTCACCCCTTGTTGTTTGTACATAGAAGCGCTATGATAAAAACATTGAGGTTTTTGAGCGCGCATAGTTGTGTTTCTTCTTTAATTTTTTTTTCTAATCCAAAAAAGCGCTGTGAAGAAAATATGGCGTTTTTCTGAGCGCTTACAGTGGTTTATTTATTGTCACTTCTTTCTGTTGTCCCATGGAAGCGCATTGATGATCATGGGTTTTTTAGCCCTCATTGATTTTATATCTGTCTCGATATGGTTGTTCCGCTTGCTTGATTTGTCTTTCTCACATTTATTGTGTCCTAATGAGCTTTTTCTTTTTCTCGTTTTTATTCTTGTTTATTTGTCGATTTTGTCTCGTCTTTTAGCCTAAAATAGTTAGGTTTTTCGTTTGTTGTTGTTCTTTGTCATCCTTTGTTGTTTGTCCATAGAAGCGCTGTGATGAAAACGTTGACGTTTTTTGAGCGCGCACAGTTATACTTCTTTTCTAATTTTTTTCTAATCCATAGAAGCGCTGTGAAGAAAATATGATGTTTTTCTGAGCGCTTACAGTGGTATGTTTGTTGTCCTCAGTTGTCGCTGTTGTTGCATAGAAGCGCATTGATGATCATTGGTTTTTTTAGGCCTTATTGATTTTACATATGTCTCGATTTGATTGTTCGGCTCGCTTGATTTGTCTTTCTCATATCTTTTGTGTCCCTATGAGCCTTTTTCTAAGGTCATTTTTATTGTCGTTTGTCAATTTTGTCTTGTCTTTTAGCCTAAAATAGTTAGGTTCTCCTTTGTTGTTATTCTTTGTCATCCTTTTTTGTATTTTCATAGAAGCGCTGTGATGAAAACATTGAGGTTTTTTGAGCGCGCACAGTTGTGTTTCTTCTCTAAATTCTTTTTCTAACCCAAAGAAGCGCTGTGAAGAAAACATGTCGTTTTTCTGAGCGCTTACAGTGCTTTGTTCTTTGTCCTCAGTTGTCGCTGTTGTTGCATAGAAGCGCATTGATGATCATTGGTTTTTTAGGCCTTTTTGATTTTACATCTGTCTCGATTTGATTGTTCGGCTCGCTTGATTTGTCATTTTTATTGTTGTTTGTCAATTTTGTCTTGTCTTTTAGCCTAAAATAGTAACGTTTCTCTTTGTTGTCGTCATTTGTTCTTTGTCCATAGAAGCGCTGTGATAAAAAACATTGAGGTTTTTTGAGCGCGCACAGTTGTGTTTCTTCTCTAAATTTTTTTTCTAATCCAAAAAAGCGCTGTGAAGAAAAAATTGCGTTTTTCTGAGCGCTTACAGTGGTTTGTTCGTTGTCGTCAGTTCTTTCTGTTGTCCCATAGAAGCGCATTGATGATCATGTGTTTTTAGCCCGCATTGATTTTATATCTGTCTCGATATGGTTGTTCCGCTTGCTTGATTTGTCTTTCTCACATTTA
>NW_027453111.1:0-38277 GCF_964194025.1 Convolutriloba macropyga | reverse complement strand
ACAAAATAAAGATTATTTCAAAGAGACTTAATTTTGTAATTTGATATATATAAAAACGGATAAAACCTCAATAGAACTGTATAGATTGGGAAAGGAAAACAGAAGAAAGAGATTAGAAGAGAAGCTAAGAAACAAGAATACTTTGGTGAAATAGAAGACTTATTCGAGAAATAGAAGAGTTATTCCTCTAACCAAAATTATAAATAATAATAATGAAAAGAAATTAGCATTGCGCAAACAAACATTGAGAGCATTAAATTGGCAAAATCGAGAGTTAGATAAGAAAACTAAGGCTATCAGTGAAACCAGTGAAACCGCTTCGCGTATAGAACTTAATATCTCAAAGCTAAAGGAACTGGAAACTCAACAATCCACTAATCCTTCAATTATAAGTACAGTTGTAAATGATACCGCCAACATTCTGCACTTATTGGGTTGCCAATCTAAACCCCAATTAAATTTAAAGCTTAAGGATTTAGCTAAAATGGAATGTGTAATGAATGGTGTTTAAATAACACTAGAGCGGGATGCCTTTTTAGTTGGAGATACCAAGTATAAGTTTACGAGATGGGTTTATTATTTTCTTCCTAATTCAGATATAGAATATGATGAAATTGGTGATGAGGATGAAGAAAAATATAAGAAGGTTTTTGAGTGATATTGGATATGATAAAGAAAAAAGTGATAGACTCAGAACAATAAAACGCTTATTAGAGATGATAAGGGAGGATATTTTCAGTAAAGGTTTTACTTAGGTTAACACCAACAATCTAGTACAAAGAGTTGAACTACTTATAATAGAAACAAAGGACGGGCATGAAGCTTTTTGTGATAAAAAATTAAATATATCTAAACAATTATTATCTATGAATCTTTTTAGTCATGAGCAACTAGATAATTTTTTTAATTATGGTAGATAGACATGGCCACAACTAGATTGATGAATGAAGTTCCGTTAAAGCGTTTAGAAAAAGCTCCAACTTTGGATGAAACCATCAGTGAAATTGCTTGGTGAACTAAGGAAGAAGCCCCTTCACAGATAACTAAAGCTAAACCACAACTATTGGCTAAAGAAATATGTAGCCGTCAAATGACAATTTTGAAAAAAGAAAGACTTATTCCGTTATATAAAGATGAATCTTGGTCAGGTGATTTGATTGATAAATAATAAACTAAAATAATAATTATTTTAAAATCATACTAACTGTTATATATATATATATATATATATATATATATATATATATATATATATATTTACCAAATATGCATAGGCAGTACCTTTAATGAATAAATCTGATATAACTACAAACTATGCTTTTATAACAACTCTACAAGTAGGTCGCACACCAGAAGAATTGTGGTTTGAGGTATTGTGTTTTGTAAAAAAAAAAAACAATTAAATTACTACTTAAAGATTAAAACGGAATTGTACATATAGTGTTCTTAAAGTTTTATTTATAATAAATAAATATATTAAAAAATTTGTTTTTGCGTAATCGCAGCAGAGCAGCATTAGTCTTTGAGTCTGCATTAACAGTAGCCTGTTCTCAGCTGTGCTTTTTCTATTATTCCCCACCTCTCAGACTGTTCATTTATTGAGCATGCATGCTTATTTTTTGTTTACTATGGCCACTTGTTTGCGTCTGCAACTTTCACGTGGTACCATCATTGCAGTCAACATTCGTCAGGCTATGGTCAACCTGAAGTTCTGGTTAAATAAGAGCTCATCTTCACAAATACAGCTTCACGGAGGCAGGAGATTGAACACCTTATCTCTCGGCCATCACGCGAACGGATTATTTCCGTTGTAAACATCATGACACATTACTACTAAACCATTATTACACATTATTAGAACATTATTAAACACTATTAATAAACCAGTGCTTGTAAATGGTGATTGTAATTGGCTAAATCTATTAAATGATACCCTTGCAGCCTATAATAGTAATCAACACTCCTTTGGGGAACAAAGGGCGGAGCCCCTTCGCGGATTAGCAAAGCTAGTTGGTAGATCAGGCAACCTATTCCTTAGATCAATCGAAACATTTTCGTTTTCATCTAAGAGACTCTTGTATGCCAAATATTATTTGAAATAATATTTTCTAATTTTTTGAATCTAAAATGAGTACTAAACGCAATAAATTTAAAGATAAATCTTGGTGTTGAAATTGTGATGATTGTCAAAATAAACATTTCACATGCTTTGTATGTAATGAAAATATAACATGGAGAGATCAATTTTATCATTTAAATAGTCATTATAATAATCCTAATCAAAATCTAACATGTAGAATGTGTAAACTAATTAAACATACTTCTCACTTTAGATTTAAATGTTACAGATGAAGGATTATGTGCTAACCTTCATAGATATAGATTTCCACAAAATAAAGATTATTTCAAAGAGACTTAATTTTGTAATTTGATATATATAAAAAACGGATAAAACCTTAATAGAACTGTATAGATTGGGAAAGGAAAACAGAAGAAAGAGATTAGAAGAGAAGCTAAGAAAAACAAGAATATTTTGTTGAAATAGAAGACTTATTCGAGAAATAGAAGAGTTATTCCTCTAATTAAAATTATAAATACTAATAATGAAAAGAAATTAGCATTGCGCAAACAAACATTGAGAGCATTAAATTGGCAAAATCGAGAGTTAGATAAGAAAACTAAGGCTATCAGTGAAACCTGTGAAACCGCTTCGCGTATAGAAATTAATATCTCAATGCTAAAGGAACTGGAAACTCAACAATCCACTAATCCTTCAATTATAAGTACAGTTTGTAAATGATACCGCCAACATTCTGCACTTATTGGGTTGCCAATCTGAACCCCAATTAAATTTAAATCTTAAGGATTTAGCTAAAATGGAATGTGTAATGAATGTTGTTTAAATAACACTAAATAAGCAACTAGATAATTTTTTCTAATTATGGTAGATAGACATGGCCACAACTAGATTGATGAATAAAGTTCCGTTAAAGCGTTTAGAAAAAGCTCCAACTTTGGATGAAACCATCAGTGAAACTGCTTGGTGAACTAAGGAAGAAGCCCTTCGCAGATAACTAAAGCTAAACCACAACTATTAGCTAAAGAAATATGTAGCCGTCAAATGACAATTTTGAAAAAAGAAAGACTTATTCCGTTATATAAAGATGAATCTTGGTCAGGTGATTTGATTGATAAATAATAAACTAAAATAATAATTATTTTAAAATCATACTAACTGTTATAAATATATATATATATATATAAATATATATATATACATATATATATATATATATATATATATATAATATATATATATATATATATATATATATATATATATATATATATATATATATATATATATATATATATATATATATATATATATTTACCAAATATGCATAGGCAGTACCTTTAATGAATAAATCTGATATAACTACAACTATGCTTTTATAGCAACTCTACAAGTAGGTCGCAAACCAGAAGAATTGTGGTTTGAGGTATTGTGTTTTGTAAAAAAAACAATTAAATTACTACTTAAAGATTAAAACGGAATTGTACATATAGTGTTCTTAAAGTTTTATTTATAATAAATAAATATATTAAAAAATTTGTTTTTGCGTAATCGCAGCAGAGCAGCATTAGTCTTTGAGTCTGCATTAACAGTAGCCTGTTCTCAGCTGTCCTTTTTCTATTATTCCCCACCTCTCAGACTGTTCATTTATTGAGCATGCATGCTTATTTTTTGTTTACTATGGCCACTTGTTTGCGTCTGCAACTTTCACGTGGTACCATCATTGCAGTCAACATTCGTCAGGCTATGGTCAACCTGAAGTTCTGGTTAAATAAGAGCTCATCTTCACAAATACAGCTTCACGGAGGCAGGAGATTGAACACCTTATCTCTCGGCCATCACGCGAACGGATTATTTCCGTTGTAAACATCATGACACATTACTACTAAACCTTTATTACACATTATTAGAACATTATTAAACACTATTAATAAACCAGTGCTTGTAAATGGTGATTGTAATTGGCTAAATTTATTAAATGATACCCTTGCAACCTATAATAGTAATCAACACTCTAATATTAATATGACGCCGGTTGATGCATCGATCAATCCCGAAAAATTTAGACGGAGTTTCATGGGCAAAGCCCCATACTGCATCAGTGAAACTGGTGGGTTTAAAACGGACATAATCCGTTCGCAGATCGGTGTAAATAAATCTTAAAATTAACATCAGCCAAACCGGTTCCCGGATCGTCACAGACACTAATTTCACCAGTAGGTAAAGCTTGTTCGATAGAAGATGCATATAATGAATTTAATTCTAAAGACTTTAAACAAATCTCCTTAGCAATATAGTTAAGATCTACTCGTTTATTATTACATTTAACATGAGAATGACCTAATACTGAAGCTAATCCTACTTCTACGACATGCTGTATTGTATCATCAATATAAGTTGTTGCGTCTTTACAATATTTAAGTCTAACATTCGTGTATTTCAATCCACATCACCAAGTTAACCCTGGAGTAGAATATGCACAAGAGTGATCAGTTTCATAATATTCTAAACACATGTCTCTAAGTCATTCAAATACATCTATTGATAACAGAACATCTGTTTTAAGATAGTTTAACCTGTATTCTTTTACTTGTTTGCATCCTGTGTTTTTCCAACATTTTATTGCTTGATTATATTCCTCATCAGTTATTCCTTTTTTTTGAACTTCGAATAAAATTCTTCTTTAGTAGGTCAATCTGTAATATGTAGTTTATCTATACTATCCAACCAGTCATATGGAATTTTACCTTTTCTTCTCTCTATCTTAAACTCATTCAATATCACATACTCTTTATCACTTAATGTTTTAATCATAGCATATAAACTAAGGGGATGAAAGAATCTATACATATCCAATGCCT
Source organism: Convolutriloba macropyga (assembly GCF_964194025.1). Classification (NCBI taxonomy): domain Eukaryota; kingdom Metazoa; phylum Xenacoelomorpha; order Acoela; family Convolutidae; genus Convolutriloba; species Convolutriloba macropyga. Next base: position 33,339 of record NW_027453111.1, on the reverse strand, counting down.
TGATCAATACTAATATAGTTCTCATTTGTTTTATCTAATACATTTATTCTAAATTTTTTCGCTAGTTTTGTTATGATTAAATGATTGCCATAATTAGATGAATTGTTAGCATATAAAGATACAAATGTAGCCTCCTTAATTTGAAAATTACACTTACCATGAAACCTCTAAATACACCATTTAATTTATCGTAAAATCTTACACAGTCATCTCCTAACTTCTCTCTACAATACTAACAGTCAGTAGTAGATGAAGCAACAGCCTCTTCTTTAAGCGGTATGTTTATTTTATATATATATATACATATATATATATATATATATATATATCTCCAAATAATTTATAATATTAAGCAAATCTACTAACAAACTAATCGACAGAATCAGCAACTACATGATATTCTAATTTAAATTCCAATCTATCTGGATGATCACTTTTATTGTATAATGCACAAGCAACAGGAATATGTTTACCATATTTTATTATATATTCAAAATCATATACCATAATGAAAGGTACTATGTTGTTAAATTGGAAAGTTTTAAACTTTAGATAATCATCTCTATGAAATGGTGTTCCTTGAGGAGGATTAAGGTCATTATTTGCAATTTAAAATTTTTTTGGCGAGGCGAATTTTCTACTCAAGGAGCCAATTTATGACGAGTTTGTGGACATTAGGCTGATCAAATCAATGTTTTTCAATGTTTCTTTATTGGATCAAACTTTGTGAAACAGCAGAGGTAGATGAGAGCTTTGTGTTCTTGTTGTCTTTGCTAAGTTCATCGGAGTGTTTGAAAAGGGAGGAGATTTTGAGTGATTTATTTATTGTGGTACTTGTGCTGCTCACTGTGGAGCTGACATTGAATGTGTTAGGCACGACTGTGCTTGCTATTTGTAATCCTGTATGACGAGCTGAAAACTGATAATTTATTGGTTGTTGTTGGTAGCCCAGAAGAGTCGCCCCTCCGATATAGCAAACTCTTCTCCATCGCTAAGAAATTCGCTACTTCTAAGCCTTCAAGGTACACTTTCGGTCTTTAATATTAGTTCAAGCTCACCAACACCCGATACAAACCAACATACACAGCATTGTTTAAGAAAGTATCCTGACACCACTTGTCCTGACACAATCTGCCTCAAAAACGAGATCCAAAGCTCAATATAACACCGCCAGTTCATTTTGGAGACCATAATTATGGGGAAAAACAACATAATTGGGCTAGACAACGGATTTTATTTCCTTTAAAATAATTTCACCATTGAATATTTAAGCACCTGAACCTTTAACACAATCGAAACATAATACAAAAATGCTACACCAAAAACCCAAAAAATCGGCGAATTTAATTTAAACCCTCCTACTTCCAGATCCCACCAGCAGAGGTAGATCGTCAAAACGTTGATCAACATAGCATTTCCAATTTCTGATAATTACACACTCTGACTGCTCTCCAAACCATTTTACAAACATGCAGCACTATAAACTCCAACATATTGGCAAATGTAAAGTTTAATTATCGGACGTCTAGATCCTATCATCACAAATAGTTATATTATCACATGATCGAACAACGCAAACTAGTGCACTGCCATTTACAAACCCCTAAGTGGCTTTTCGGTTTGCTCGCGATGATTGGTACTTTAATTTAAAAAATTTCTTTTCTTTCCCAGAGAAATTGGAAGCTGCCGAGAACTTGTTCGACATAAACTCGTCACTAAACAGCACAACCAACTATTGCAATTTTTTATTGAATGACGCACGTTTGTTATCTAATATTGAAGCCAGAGAAGGCAGATTATAATTTGATCGATGGAAGCCAGTTGTTTTCCAAAACGAAAAATTCATTTAAAATCCAGCGTCTTTTAATTGGATTCTGAATGCTACTGTAAAAAACCAGGGCAAATTGTCCGGCACAAAATCCACAGATTGAATATCGCGTCATAAATACACTGTTATGTTCAGTACAATTAACCAACATAATCATCTCACCCGATTTAAAAACAGAAAATATTCTCTTCTAGAAATACACTTGCATCTTATATGCTCATTAAATCAGCTGCCCCAAACCACGCAGCTATAGCTAACACTTTTTGGGAGCCATATGGTCACTGTAGAAATTTCGAAGTAGGTCGCTCAGAAGATCGATTGATTATAATTCACAAACACCATTATACTGAAACACGCACAAATAATGAGACGAACACTGGTCATCAACATAATACACGCATGTACACCAGCCGCCAGTTGCCTTCAAGAGGATTCATAAAATCAATCCGCATTGTCTGTGTTTAAAGTATTTACAAAAATCCTCCGCAAACGTAATCTGCGTAATTAATATGAAGCTACACAGTATCAAGATGTTGTCTTTCATTGTGGTGAAGGTTTTGAATATGCTTGACATGCAAACCATCACAAATTTTTACCGATGTACCCTCAACGATACCAAATTAACCAAACTTACTCACTTCATACGCTTAAGCTAATATTCGAACTTATTACGTATTAGCACAAAAATGGGAAGTCACAGCACTTCTGAAGAAAACGAAATTTTTTGGAAACGGAATTGTTTGGGCGCGGTCCATCCGAACGTACATTTAAGCGCCAAATTTGACTCTGCCATTAGTCGTGTACTCTTAGAAACGGACCGCTTTCATGTTATTAACACAGAAATTCCCATTAATTTACTACTTAATCCCAGAAACACCTTTGAAACCCTTAAAAACACAAACGTTATCTCCATTTTTCAGTGCAAAACAGTATTATCCCCCCTTATCTAATTGAAAACCAATTTTTTTAACCCAACCCTATATACTATTAACAAAAACACATTACTCATAGACCAACTCACTCAAAAGACCTTCCCCTGGTCAGTTACAGCACCAGGTAAACGGGTTTTTTTACCAACAACTTACTCTAGATGCAGACGAGGATGATTCATACCATCTAACACCATGCCCTATTAAGGCACAAAACCATGTAAAAAATGTTCATACTCGATGAAATACAGCGCCGTTTTATTCAAATTGGTTTTACCGCTCCCCGAACTGGCGTATTTAGTGATTACGACTGGACAAACTCGATAGATAAAATGAAAATTGACTAAATAAAAGACAGCCTCAGCTACAAGCATAATACTCACAATTACAAAACCAAAACACATACTATTTATTTTAATAAACTCGTTTCCAACGGAAAAGATTTACTACCCGAAATCTTGATTGGCGGGACATAATCCAGGGAAATTACTTGAAAGACTCTTTAACCGGAAACTGTGGATACCCATAGTACACTCTAAAACAGTTTTTAACAAAACTTCCTTGATTTTAGCAGAAGTATTTTCATACTTAAAAAGTTAAATCTCTCTTAGCTCTAAATGTAACTTTAGCACAAATAGTTTCTTCGGGCTTCCTTGGATTTTTTTCCAAACACTTTTACAAATACTACAGATTGATACAGTTCAATACAAACCACCTTGTACACAGAAAAACTAAAAGGCCGCATTCTGTCTCACTTCTAGACTCAGACTCACAAACTAAATTGAATCTATTTCACTAAAAGCTTGAGAATTCCTCCTCACCAGAACAAAAAGCGCCTCACCAGTACATAACAACTTCAATCTTAAAACACAAACACAAACTCTACAAACATCAGTCCACGATTGCTTTGCATTACCAATTAATTTAAACAGAGAACCAGATTTTAAATCATTCCAATTGAAAAATTTCCAACCACTTAAAAGGTAACAATCTTATTTCCTTTTATATTGATTTTCTTGAGGGTGATTATCCAAAATATCGGGAAATTCCTGTAGATTTCATCACAATCCTCCTAATCATTGGACTGTAACTCTTTTTGAATTTGTGAGGCCACAGAAGTCAATCACACAGAAAGCGCATAAACGGAAAAACCCGCTGCTCCGCCAACATCGAAGCTACATCGTTCGACTCATTTTGGCGCAATCCTCACCAAAGCCACATTCCAGTCTGTTTCCTCAGCAACACAAGCTTGGGTAAAATTACCACCTTCCCCAAAAACTTCTTCCTTATCCTCATCCACAACGAGTGACATTTCGCTCATCAATTGTAATAATCGTAACTCACCTCGAAGGATACTACCCACGCTGCAGTCTGTGCCAAGTTTGCCTATAGGATAAAAAACTCTCTCCTGAAACAATCAATCAGAATACCTGATGACAGAAACCATAAAGGCAAACTAAGTCTATTCAGGACGCAAACAAAAGCCTCCTTCCTAACCGAAAAACCCACAGACTTTTCCTGCACCACAATATCGAACCCTAATTCCATCAACAGCACTGTGCCACCATTTAAGGTACTAAACCCGAACACGCTGCCAACTCAATAAACTCGACCGTCTTCAACGGAGAACTACCCGACAGTGACCGTTCACCAGCAAAACAGCGCATACAAACCCGAGAGTTTTCGTCTTTCCCAAATTTAGCGGGAGCTTAAAACTGGAAATTCCCCAGGCAGACTGCACGCCCCTGCCAACGACCAGGATCCTCGTCGCACAGGCCAACCTTTTCTCCGCCACGAAACTCCTATACCTTCGTATCACCCCACTAGATCCAGCTTCCTTTCCCAGTACAAAGGACACAACATCGGGAAATGTGGCGAAAATTCATTTCTACCCGGGTCGAGGTTTGGTGGTGAATTTTCGTAAGAAATGCGGTGAAATGCGGTGAAAAAAAATAATTTTCACCGCGTATTTCTTACATCTTTTTGCGGTGAATGCGGTGAATCGCGGTGAATTATTTTTTTTCACCGCGTTCTCAGTATTCTTACAAAAAAGAATCGTCCCCACACGGGTTTGATCATCTGACCTCCTGCATGCCTTCAGCTGCTTACTCCACTGCCCCAACTGTCACTTACTACCTTGGCATTTCTCGTGAATTTAAATCATATTGAGTAAACGTTGGAAAGCAAATGCGGTGAATTTTTGTAAGAAATGCGGTGAATTTGGTGGTGAATTTTCGTAAGAAATGCGGTGAAAAGCGGTGAATTATTTTTTTTCACCGCATTCACCGCAATCACCGCATTTCTTACGAAAATTCACCGCATTCACCGCATTTCTTACAAAAATTTACCCAAAAACCTCGACCCGGGTAAACAACTTAAAAAACCCTTGTAGATTAACAGAGATCACGGCATTCACGTTCCTTAACGTATCAAATATATAACATCTCAGACCGAGCACACACTCAAACCCACAGCTGTCACTTGCAAACTGGGACAGCTAGGGTACGACTACGTTGAAGAGGGACAAGACAGAGACTTTCCTCTAGATTGTTTCTACTTTCCCCTTACCCATCGATTCACTGAACGCTTCTGGCACGCATCGAAGAACTTTTTCGTATTAGCCAACAGGGATGATGACTATCCAAAACAATATGTTCACAGGAGACACGTCTCCCTACCGTGTCCACAAGAAGAATGACGTCTTTTATCTTCAGTTTGGTTTTTGCATCCTGGCCATGTGGACGTAAACAGTCCGTCGAATCATTTGATTAAGACTGAGCTGCAGTGTTACGTAGTAAATGGCAAATTTTAGCCAATCAGAATCGAGTATTTCTAAATAACAAATTGGCATACAAATCGTTCCAAATAAGATTTAAATACATTCTAAAATACGTAGAAAGTTCCGAAAAAGTTCATTTAACCTAACTTTAAGTAAATATAACCACTATATGTATCGATTAAGCTGGTTTTCGGCTTAATATTTTTAGGTTTTCTAGACAATTGTCGATTGAATACGAACTGATTTGACGTCAATGACATCAGACGAAAAAACCTGTTAAATGAACAACGAAAAAACCTTGCCGTCTAAAACCTTGCCGTCACTTGTTGCTTTGTACGTATTAATGCTTACTCAATGCTTATACGTTGTGGGATTGTACGTAACCAATGCCTTATATACATTATCTACATTGAATCTTCCGAACTTCTGTTTTATCAGAGTTAATATTGGTGCCGCGCCCGAAGCGGAAAATTACGTTTAGCCTAATTGTTATGATAAACTTATTAAACAGAATTATGAGCGACCAAGATAAATTAGCAGTTGAAGCGGGATATCAATCTGGAATGGGTAGCTCAAAAGGTGTAATTCATCCATACTCAGCTGTTCTGTCACTCCAGGAACAATTGGGTCGATTGACTGAGCGAATGGAAAGTGTCCTAGCCATTTTAAAATCTCTCAGTGCAAAAAGTAGAAGGGACGAAATCATGGTGGCATCGGATGCCGTAAAAGTTACTGTCGAAACATCGAAGCTGCTTGACGAGATGTTGGTTTCCGATGCTCTTTCCATAATGCGAGAGTTGGAGCAGCTCATGTTGAAAGAAGATGAAAGGGAATCAACTGACCTCCACTCCAAGATGATGATGGGCAGCAATCAGGGATAAAGAGAAAAAAAACTGTGAGAAATTTTTTTTGAAAACTTGTTGCAGTAATTTGAAAAAATTTTAGACGGCAAAAACCCAACCCGTTTTTTTTCGATATTTTCGATGGGGTAGTTAAATTTAACTACTATTTGGTAAACATTGGTATGGGGCCCTGCAAACATAATTTTTGGGACGAAAAACATCGATTTTGAAAAGTTTCGATAGATTTACCGAAAATTCGAAAAAATTGATACAGTCGGTTCGAATATCCAAAAATAACCTCTGATATAGAGAAAACTGAGAGAAAATAATGCTAAATTGTTCAATTTTGAAAACTTTTGGTCAATTTTGAGGCAATTCTAAAAACTTTAGAGAGTCAATACCGAATATTGATAAACCGTTTTTTTGAGTTTAAAACTGTCCAGTTTAACTGGACTACCGATCCGTAATCAAGAATTTGCGAAAAATTGACCAAAATTTGAAAAAAACTGGACAAATGCATAAAATTTTTGACACGGTTGTCAAAAATCAATTTCTCCAACAAGAAGTCCGTACTGAACGCCAAGTCAAAATCAGTACTGGGCAAGTCTAATTCCAAGTCTAGATATCAGTACTGATTCAGAGCTATGACCATAACACATTTAAGATCTGTCAGACTTGGCCAAGACTTGGCAAATCTTAATACACGTGCAAAAATAAAATTCAGTACGGGAGGTTCGTTAATTGAGTGAAACTCATTACACAAAAAAAGTTGTGAATATTTTCACAACCTCCGTCCACAAAAAATTTATCGAATTCCTCTAATATTTTTTTGTCGTTGGGTTTTGTGCCGTTTCTTCCGCGTCCTTTTCGTCCTTTAACTTTTCAATTCTCCGTGTTCCGTTTTTTTTTTCAAGAACGTCCCTCTCCCAAATTTTCGCTTTTCGTTTTCTTCCGCTACTTTTCCGGATTTCAGTGTAGTATGTCATATGTGATGAAGTATGTTGTTGTTTTTGCTGTACTATGTTGAGTATGCTAGTATGCTGGTTTGTTGTTTAGGTCTTATAGCTTTCTAGGGTGTGACTTAAGTTTGTTCTCGAATTACGGCTGGATTGTACTTTGACTTTTCAACTTTACTAATTTACTAGCCTTCCTGTTGTAGTATATTGATTTTGCTGTTGTATGTTTGCATGTAACTGTATGATTGCTAGTTCGTTTCGTCTTGTTGACTTGTAGGGTGTGACTTAAGTTTATTCTCGAGTTACGGCTGGAGTGTTTCTTGACTTTTCCAACTGTCATAGTCTACAAACACACTTCTCTAGTTATTAAATTCATCCGTAGCTTGGTTAACATTGTTAGTATGTTGATAAGCTGTTTTGGTTTGGGTATAGCTGGGATGTGACTTAAGTTTATTCTGGAGTTACGGCCAGTAATTTTCTCGACCTTTTCATCCTTTTAGTGTACTACTTCATTGCCGTAAATTAGTTTGTCGTTAAATTTGTCGTTATAGACCCGTTATGAACTATGTTAGATTGTCTTGCAGTAGCTTCTATCCCTCTTCCTAGGATGTGACTTAAGTTTGTTCTGGAGTTACGGCTAGGTTTTTTGCTTGAGTTTTTGCTGTGGTCCGCTAACATAGCTCTTTCCAACCTCATTTCCCGCCCGTTCTTTCCCACCGTCCCCGTTCGTTGCGTTGCGCGTTTTTCACCCGCTTTCCAGCACGTCCCGTTTCCGTTACGTCACGCACTGCTCGCTCGACTTCTCGTCTGCCCCGTATCCGTCGCGTCGCGCGTTGCTCGCTCGACTTCCCGTCCGTAACGTCTCCGCTTCGTCGCGCGTTGCTCGCTCGAATTCCCGTGTGTCCTTTGTCTCCCTCCGCGTTGAGCGCATAGCGTTAAGCGCCCCACTTCTGTTTCTGTCGGGCACTGTGTGCTCGACGACCTTTTTTGCTCTTTGGGCGGTTTGTTATACAGATTGTCTACAGCGTGCTGTGTTTGGTGCCTTTTTGCGTTGGGATTGTTTTGTGTGGGTTTGATTTGTTTGGAGTGTGCTTATAAAAGATAACCGTGTGCAGTGGTAGTTTTGCTGGTATTTGGAAATAATAACATCGTGATGTCTAATAGCCTTGATCAAAAAGTCAAAAAGTTGTACGCTGCCAGGTCAAAGCGTAAAGCTGAATTGCATGCTATACATGAAGATATTCTTCATTGTATAAATGGTCAAAGTAGGCGAGTGAATGTTGAACGCCTAGTAACAAAGTGCAACGAAACATTTATGACTGTTGTAGACAAACATGAGGACCTATTTGCATTTTCTGGAAAAACGGAGGATCCAAGTGCACTTGTTCATTCATTAGAGTCTTACTTGGAGGCAATTACAACTAAGAATGACAAGAGTTTCACTTCAGCACAAAACTACATCAACTCTGCTGACGATAAAGTGAGTGAGTTCCAGGAACCAAGGGCTCCCATTCTTTCTAGACTTCCCTCAATTATGACCTCGTCAAAAACTTCTAGTCAGCGTAAACATGATTACGTAATTGCCAAAATGAAGCGCGAGAAATTGAAAAACAGAATGAGGCAGCCATTCGCCTTGCTAAACAGAAAAAACAAATGGAATTAGATGAACTGGAGGAAAACAACAGGAAACGTTTGGCAGAGGCAACTCTGCCAGAATTTGAATTGCTGGACGCCGTTTCTAAAGGTAGCCAATCTGAAACAACTGCAAGTGCTAGGAGCTCAATGAGAAGTGAAAAGGCTGTCCAAGACTGGATCAACACCTCACTTGCTTTAAGTTTTCACAATGAGGAGAAAAATAGTGAACCACAGGTTATGATTGACCCTCCAGAATGTCCCAGCCACAACAACGGCAAAACAGTGGAAGATCAGAACACTGAAATTTCAAGGCATTCTATTCCAAAAAATTGTCGAGGCAATTACATTTTAAGCAATGAGACCTTGAAGCAACTCGACCCCTATTATACTCCACATGAAATTTTCTTGGCTGCTGCTAACACACAGGCGTTGTACCAGGCGCACCTAAGGGCGCAAATGAATCAAACAGGCCAGCAAGGCACGGCGCTCCCAAGCATAACTAACCAAGGAACCGCGGATAGTCAGCCGCCTTCTGTACACGCCCCAGGGGCTTCTTCAACGCCCATTCAACAGTCCATTCCACAACAGACGTTCGCACCACAAGAAAATCAGAATATTGCAAGCGAGTTTTCTCCCAACGCACATCTTCAAGTTTCGCAATCCAGAGGACCTGAAACATCAAGTCTGCCCGAGAATAATTCGGCCCAGCGTATATGCCCCCGACAACAAATTAATTTTTCCCCCGAGCACCAAACGCCACTCTTCCTCCTTTTCCGACAACAAATCATCCAGCCCCCGCAATAAACGTTCCCTTGCACCCAAGCGCCCCACCAAGTCCAAACACTCAACAGCACAACACCGAACCCGCTCATCCTAATGACCTTCCCATTCCGAACCCAGTCTTCGCACCTAACCTCACTGCTCCCATCCCACACGCCCCTTTGACTAACCAGCCTCTCGTCAACAACATTTTCAGAATAGTAATAACCGAGTACACAAAGTTATACGTTCTGTTGCTTCTCCTTTCCCAAATATGCCCAATATCCCTCTTGGCCAAAGTTTTGGGCCAAATATGATTCATTGGCGTTTTCTGCAGCACAGACCGTCATTAGTCAACCAAGACATTACTACCGTATATAATGTTGCTCCAAATGTACAGGCACACATCGCACCATCAGTTACTAATTTTCCACAACAAATATATTCGAATTCAACCCCTTTTGATTGATATGCAATCACCATCCGGCACACATCAGGAAAACCCGATTGCAACTACAAGTAATATTGTACCTGGTCTGGCCACTCCGGTTTTTCAGCCAACATACCCTTATATTGGGCCCACTCCGTTGAGTTGGAGTGGTCCGCAGGTGTCTGCACTTGCCCCTCCGATACCGAACAATGTGTCATTGATTAGGGAATTAGCTGATGCAAAAAACAGCAAGAAAAATGACCCCTTGCCAGAATGGAAACCTGCTCAGTATAATGGCGATCCATTACAATGGCACGAGTGGTATGGTCAATTCAAAAGCGCGATTGACTCGCAGTCGCTCACTGATGACGTTAAATTGACATACCTTAAGACGCTCGTCACCGGTAAAGCAAAGATTGCAATCGCCGAGTTTGCTTACTGTGGTTTAATGTACAAGGATGCACTAAGGACTTTAGAACGTAAATTTGGCCAGCCACAGGCAGTCGTAAGTGCACACTTGGATAAACTAAGCAATTTTCCGACACTTAAAATGCACAATAGTGATAACATCATTAACTATTCTGCTGCAATATCCAGCCTCGTTGGGGTTTTCAAGTCACTATCATATGATGCTGACTTGAAGAGTGCTTCCCTACTTAACCAAGCGGTACAGAAGTTACCACCAAACATGAAAGAGTCGTGGTCTCTCTTTACGGTTAGGAAGCACTGGGTTAAGCCTACCCTCCTTGACTTTAACGATTGGCTTAAGGAAAAGGCTGAGGCCCATGCTCTTATGAAACAAAGCGCAACCAAGGCAAAGCCTGAAGATAACAGCACTTCAGTAACCAAGACCAAAACAGCCTCAAAAGTGTTTGCATCAAATTCACAACAAAGGGAAACAAAGAAGCAAATGGCATCTTCTTCCACAAACACTTACTCTCGTTGTATTGTATGCAAGGGTAACCATCGGCTATGGGAGTGTCGAGTTTTCAAGGAAAAGACTCCAACCCAGAGAGCTAAGTTGGTGGCGGATAACAAACTTTGCTTTTCGTGCTTACAGGACAAACAAACATTCCGCCAGTGCCCTCAACCGAGAAATTGCCGAGAGGGGTGCAATAGTTCGCATAACACACTATTGCATGGAGCAGATAGGGTTTTCCCAACAAAACAGTCAACAAATTCCAATACCATTCAGCCTCCTGGCAACACAGGTCAAAGTAAAGCAACCACTTGTCAACAGCCGTCTAATAAGACCACAACAATATCATCTGTTACTGACGTTAAGGGACTACTCCAGGTAACAGAATTGCAGTCGGTCAATTCGTCCGGTGTAGATACCAAGGCTTTAGTTTTGTGTGATACCGCCTGCAGTAACTCTTGGGTGGCCGGTAGTCTCGCAGATAGACTCGGTTTGCACGGTAAAGCACTAAAGCTAACTGTCAAGGGTATTAATACCGAGGAAGTAGTTGATACTAGGGTTAGTGAAGTTACTGTGAAACCAAGAGAACATCAAGATTTCGAAACATTTACCATCAACCCTTTCGTTAAAGAGAGTCTGAACGTCGGCTCTGATGTAATTAATGTACAGACCCTGCAAGAGACTTACCCACACTTAGCAGTCCTTGATCCCGTGACATATTCCTATAAAGACATTGAAATGGTACTCGGAGAAGATGTCTATCATGCCATCCGCCCGTTAGAATACTTCTCTGCCGATGAGAAGCGTTCACCAGTTGCCGTACGTTTACCCATAGGTTGGGTCTTAAGCGGTCCGTTACCATCAAGTTCTTGTATAACCTCAACGTGCTTTAAAGCGAATATCGAACATGACAATGAGTTAGTAAGTCAAGTAAAGTCTTGGTACGACATTGAATCATTCGGGGGCAAACAAGCAGGTCGACTCAAGATCTGCAGCAGACGCAAGGGCTCACGAAATCCTGAAAGTACCACCATACACAATGGCCTGAGATACGATGTCGGAATTTTGTGGGCAGCAGACAACACCCAGCTCTCAAATAATTACTTCTCCGCCCTTGTGCAACTGAAGTCCCTCGAAAAACGATTGGCCAAGAATGAAGACCTTAGGGACAAGTATACAAGTACCATCAAGGAAGATCTAAATAAAGGGTATGTAATTGAGGTTCCGGACGCTCACAAAGCTGAGAACCAGTCCGATAAAGAGTGGTACCTACCCCACCATCCAGTTTTAAACCCGAACAAACCGGGTAAGGTGGGTAGGATGCTCAATGGAGCAGCAAATTTTCATGGTGTCTCACTGAATAAGTCCTTGCTCACTGGCCCTGATCTGCTCCAAAACCTTATTTACGCATTTCTTCGCTTCCGACAACTTCCATATGTTTCTCCAGGTTGGCGTATTACCATCAGATCAACCGTCACTTCACTTTCTGGGGCGGGAGGACCCCACAACTAATGTTGTAGTGTATCAATATACGCGCCACATATTCGGGGCTAAAGACTCGCCTACATGCGCCAACTATGCACTGAGCAGTCCTTGAAAACTTTTACATGGACGATTACCTTGACTCAGTGGAGTCTCCTGAGAAAGCCATCAATAGATCAAAGGAATTGGTACATCTTCTCCATCTCGGTGGGTTCAAGCTTACAAAGTTTGTAAGCAATGTGCCAGATCTAGCTGATCGAATTGATTGTTCTCCTCAATCTACTGAGCCCAAGGTTATTGTTTCATGTCAAGAGGATTCATCGCACGTGCTTGGGCTTAAATGGGACCACACAAATGACACTTTAGTTGTGAGTAGGGGTGCAAGCTGCGCTATCACCAAATCCCTCACGCAACGCTTGGTCTTAAGTCTTGTCTCGAAAGTCTTTAACCCCATTGGTCTTGTCGCACCGTTTACCGTCGGTGCGCGACTGCTCTTAAAAGACATCTGGCGTGTCACAGGACAACAATGGGATGACGAACTCCCACAGGACATCGTTTAAAGATTTTTGGTTTGAAGTGCGGACTTACCAAAGCTTGAAAACATCAAAATTCCCCTAAGTTACTTTAGTGGACTCTTCGATAATATAGAGTTGCATATGTTCGGTGACAGTTCGCAGGACATTTTCAGTGCAATCGCATTCTTGCAAGTCCGAGTAAAAACACCTAAGGGCCAAAGAAACAGAGCTTGCGTTTGTTTTGGGGAAAGCGGGCGTGGCGCAAATGAAAGTAATGACTGTCCCAAAACTCGAATTACAAGCAGTTCTACTTGCCGCTCGACTGAAAAGAGAAATTACGCAAACACTTACCGTAACTGTTAACCAGGTTTTCATGTGGACAGATAGCACGACCGTCCTCCAATGGATTAACTCTAGTGAAAAGCAGCCAATCTTTGTTGCAAACCGTGTTTGCGAAATTTTGGAGTATACCAGCGTTGACCAATGGAACCACGTCGCAACTAAGGATAAACCAGCTGACGCTGGCACGCGTGGAATGTCCGCTGAGATTTTGCAACTAAGCAGTTGGGTCAAAGGTCCACGTTTCCTGACTAATTCACGTTTCCCGTTCGTGCCGAACAAAAATGTCATAAAAACCATCAAACTTGGCGTCAACCAAGCAGTCACTATAGAAGACACTGTATCTTTGTCTACATCTGTCAAAAACCAGATAACTTCCGTTCCTTCAATATTTCGGTTTGATAAGTTTAGTTCTTATCAGAAGTATTTGCCCATTGCCGCATACGTTCTCCGGCTTTTGCCAAAACATGCCGGCTACCGTAACCTCGATGGTAGCATTACTGACCCTACTGAGCTTGACGAAGCCGAACGTCATCTACAGTACTTGGTACAAGGAGAGTCTTTTGCAACCGAAAGAAAAAATCTTCTTGACAATAAATCCGTTAAACGGAGTAGCCGAATTGCTCCACATTCATCGTTTATTTGTCCAAATTGGCTAATCCGCTCCTCGGGCCGTATCAAGCGGTTAATTGAAGTTGGGTTTAACGTAAAGTACACAATCATCTTAGATGCTTAGATGGTGCAGGAACACTATACAGTACTGAAACTAAGATCATCCTTGCGTTCCATCAAAGCACACTGCCTGAGATGCCGAGAATTCCAAGCTGTAACTATGCAACCAATCATGTCTGACTTACCTAAGGAGAGACCTGCTTACCAGTCTCCTCCCTTCACGAACACTGGCGTTGACTACTTTGGGCCGTTTTACGTTACTTTACGCCGTACTACTGAGAAAAAGTGGGGCTTCCTCTTCACTTGTCTCACTACTCGCGCTGTCCATGTCGAGATAGTTACGTCCATGGACACCAGTTCTTGTGTTATGGGAGTTGAGCGGTTTGTGTCACGTAGGGGTACACCTGCATGAATTTGGTCAGACAATGGCACTAACATTATTGGAGCGGAGAAAGAACTCCGAGAAAGTATTGAAAAGTGGAACGTTGTCAACATTGCAACTGAGCTCGCTCACAAAGGTATAAAGTGGAGGTTCGATCCACCCAGTGCACCAGATCAAGGGGGTATCTGGGAGAGGTTGGTACCCAGCTTCAAACGCGTGTTGTATACTATTCTTGGCACGCGTCGCCTCACGGATGAGGAAACCAACCCTAGGGGTTACTACCCAACCGCTTGGATTGTGGAACTCCGTTACTGCTCCGATAGCGTCGCGCGCTCCCCCGTTTTACGTACGCCGACCGGTTCACTCGTCCGCCCGCTTGTAAAACTTGTACCAGTTTTCCCAACATCTTCTTCGGGCCAGAGGATTTTACGTAGTAAAAGGCGAATTTTAGCCAATCAGAATTGAGTATTTCTAAATAACAAATTGGCATACAAATTGTTCCAAATAAGATTTAAATACGTTCTAAAATACGTAGAAATTTCCGAAAAAGTTCATTTAACCTAATTTTAAGTAAATATAACCACTACATGTATCGATTAAGCTGGTTTTCGGCTTAATATTTTTAGGTTTTCTAGACAATTGTCGATTGAATACGAACTGATTTGACGTCAATGACATCAGACGAAAAAACCTGTTAAATAAACAACGAAAAAACCTTGCCGTCTAAGTATCACTTGTTGCTTTGTACGTGTTAATGCTTACTCAATGCTTATACGTTGTGGGATTGTACGTTACCAATGCCTTATATACATTATCTACATTGAATCTTCCGAACTTCTGTTTTATCAAAGTTAATATTGGTGCCGCGCCCGAAGTGGAAAATTACGTTTAGCCTAATTGTTATGATAAACTTATTAAACAGAATTATGAGCGACCAAGATAAATTAACAGTTGAAGCGGGATATCAATCTGGAATGGGTAGCTCAAAAGGTGTAATTCATCCATACTCAGCTGTTCTGTCACTCCAGGAACAATTGGGTCGATTGACTGAGCGAATGGAAAGTGTCCTAGCCATTTTAAAATCTCTCAGTGCAAAAATTAGAAGGGACGAAATCAAGGTGGCATCGGATGCCGTAAAAGTTACTCTCGAAACATCGAAGCTGCTTGACGAGATGTTGGTTTCCGATGCTCTTTTCATAATGCGAAAGTTGGAGCAGCTCATGTTGAAAGAAGATGAAAGGGAATCAACTGATCTCCACTTCAAGATGATGATGATGGGCAGCAATCAGCGATAAAGAGAAAAGAAAACTGTGAGAAATTTTTTTTGAAAACTTATTGCAGTAATTTGAAAAAATTTTAGACGGCAAAAACCCAACCCGTTTTTTTTTGATATTTTCGATGGGGTAGTTAAATTTAAGTACTATTTGGTAAACATTGGTATGGGGCCCCGCAAACATAATTTTTGGGACGAAAAACATTGATTTTGAAAAGTTTCGATAGATTTACCGAAAATTCAAAAAAATTGATACAGTCGGTTCGAATATCCAAAAATAACCTCTGATATAGAGAAAACTAAGAGAAAATAAGGCTAAATTGTTCAATTTTGAAAATTTTTGGTCAATTTTGAGGCAATTCTAAAAACTTTAGAGAGTCAATAACGAATATTGATGAACCGTTTTTTTGAGTTTAAAACCGTCCAGTTTACTGGATTACGGTTCCGTAATCAAGAATTTGCGAAAAATTGACCAAAATTTCAAAAAAATTGGACAAATGCATAAAATTTTTTGACAAGGTTGTCAAAAATCAATTTCTCCAACAAGAAGCTCGTACTGAACGCCAAGTCAATATCAGTACTGGGCCAGTCTAATTCCAATTCTAGATATCAGTACTGATTCAGAGCTATGACCATAACACATTTAAGATCTGTCAGACTTGGCCAAGACTTGGCAAATCTTAATACACGTGCAAAAATAAAGTTCAGTACGGGAGGTTCGTCAATTGAGTGAAACTCATTACACAAAAAAAGTTGTGAATATTTCACAACCTTCGGTCTACAAAAAAATTATCAAATTCCTCTAATTTTTTTTGTCGCTGGGTTTTCTGCCGTCTCTTCCGCGTCCTTTTCGTCCTTTAACTTTTCAATTCTCCGTGTTCCGTTTTTTTTCAAGAACGTCGCTCTCCCAAATTTTCGCTTTTCGTTTTCTTCCGCTACTTTTCCGGATTTCAGTGTAGTATGTCATATGTGATGAAGTATGTTGTTGTTTTTGCTGTACTATGTTGAGTATGCTAGTATGCTGGTTTGTTGTTTAGGTCTTATAGCTTTCTAGGGTGAGACTTAAGTTTATTCTCGAGTTACGGCTGGATTGTACTTTGACTTTTCAACTTTACTAATTTACTAGCCTTCCTGTTGTAGTATATTGATTTTGCTGTTGTATGTTTGCGTGTAACTGTATGATTGCTAGTTGGTTTCGTCTTGTTGACTTCTAGGGTGTGACTTAAGTTTATTCTCGAGTTACGGCTGGAGTGTTTCTTGACTTTTCCAACTGTCATAGTCTACAAACACACTTCTGTTGTTTTTAAATTCATCCGTAGCTTGGGTAATATTGTAAATATGTTGATAAGCTGTTTTGGTTTGGGTATAGCTGGGATGTGACTTAAGTTTGTTCTGGAGTTACGGCTAGTAAATTTCTCGACCTTTTCATCCTTTTAGTGTACTACTGCATTGCCGTAAATTAGTTTGTCGTTAAATTTGTCGTTGTAGACCCGTTATGAACTATGTTAGATTGTCTTGCAGTAGCTTCTCTCCCTCTTCTTAGGGTGTGACTTAAGTTTGTTCTGGAGTTACGGCAAGGTTTTTTGCTTGAGCTTTTGCTGTGGTCCGCTAACATAGCTCTTTCCAACCTCATTTCCCGCCCGTTCTTTCCCACCGTCCCCGTTCGTTGCGTTGCGCGTTTTTCACCCGCTTTCCAGCACGTCCCGTTTCCGTTACGTCACGCACTGCTCGCTCGACTTCTCGTCTGCCCCGTATCCGTCGCGTCGCGCGTTGCTCGCTCGACTTCCCGTCCGTAACGTCTCCGCTTCGTCGCGCGTTGCTCGCTCGACTTCCCGTGTGTCCTTTGTCTCACTCCGCGTTGAGCGCATAGCGTTCAGCGCCCCACTTCTGTTTTTGTCGGGCACTGGTGCTCGAAGACCTTTTTTGCTCTTTGGGCGGTTTGTTTTACAGACTGTCTACAGTGTGCTGTGTTTGGTCTTTTTGCGTTGGGATTGTTTTGTGTGGGTTTGATTTGTTTGGAGTGTGCTTATAAAAGATAACCGTGTGCAGTGGTAGTTTTGCTGGTATTTGGAAATAATAACATCGTGATGTCTAATAGCCTTGACCAAATAGTCAAAAAGTGGTACGCTGCCAGGTCAAAGCGTAAAGCTGAATTGCATGCTATACATGAAGATATTCTTCATTGTATAAATAGTCAAAGTAGGCGAGTGAAAGTTGAACGCCTAGTAACAAAGTGCAACGAAGCATTTATGACTGTTTTAGACAAAAATGAGGACCTAATTGCATTTGCTGGAAAAACGGAGGATCCAAGTGCACTTGTTCCTTCATTAGAGTCTTACTTGGAGGCAATTACAACTAAGAATGACAAGATACTCACTTCAGCAGGAAATTACATCAACTGTGCTGACGATAAAGTGAGTGAGTTCCAGGAACCAAGGGCTCCCATTCTTTCTAGACTTCCCTCAATTATGACCTCGTCAAAAACATTTAGTCAGCGTAAACATGATTACGTAATTGCCAAAATGAAGACCGAAGAAATTGAAAAACAGAATGAGGCAGCCATTTGCCTTGCTAAACAGAAAAAGCAAATGGAATTAGATGAACTGGAGGAAAACAACAGGAAACGTTTGGCAGAGGCAACTCTGCAAGAATTTGAATTGCTGGACGCCGTTTCTAAAGGTAGCCAATCTGAAAAAACTGCAAGTGCTAGGAGCTCAATGAGAAGTGAAAAGGCTGTCCAAGACTGGATCAACACCTCACTTGCTTTAAGTTTTCACAATGAGGAGAAGACTAATGAACCACAGGTTATGATTGACCCTCCAGAATGTCCCAGCCACAACAACAGCAAAACAGTGGAAGATCAGAACACTGATATTTCAAGGCATTCTATTCCAAAAACTTGTCGAGGCAATTACTTTTTAAGCAATGAGACCTTGCAGCAACTCGACCCCTATTATACTCCACCTGAAAATTTTTTGGCTGCTGCTAACACACAGGCGTTGTACCAGGCGCACCTAAGGGCGAAAATGAATCAAACAGGCCAGCAAGGCACGGCGCTCCCAAGCATAACTAACCAAGGAACCGCGGATATTCAGCCGCCTTCTGTACACGCCCCAGGGGCTTCTTCACCGGCCATTCAACAGCCCATTCCACCTTAGACGTTCGCACCACAAGAAAATCAGAATATTGCAACCGAGTTTTTTCCCAACGCACAACTTCAAGTTTCGCAATACAGGGGACCTGAAACATCAAGTCTGCCCGAGAATAATTTGGCCCAGCGTATATGCCCCCGACAACAAATTAATTTTGTCCCCCGAGCACCAAACGCCACTCTTCCTACCCGTTCGTTGCGTTGCGCGTTTTTCACCCGCTTTCCAGCACGTCCCGTTTCCGTTCCGTCGCGCACTGCTCGCTCGACTTCTCGTCTGTCCCGTATCCGTCGCTTCGCGTGTTGCTCGCTTGACTTCCCGTCCGTAACGTCTCCGCTTCGTCGCGCGTTGCTCGCTCGACTTCCCGTGTGTCCTTTGTCTCCCTCCGCGTTGAGCGCATAGCGTTCAGCGCCCCACTTCTGTTTTTGTCGGGCACTGGTGCTCGACGACCTTTTTTGCTCTTTGGGCGGTTTGTTTTACAGACTGTCTACAGTGTGCTGTGTTTGGTCTTTTTGCGTTGGGATTGTTTTGTGTGGGTTTGATTTGTTTGGAGTGTGCTTATAAAAGATAACCGTGTGCAGTGGTAGTTTTGCTGGTATTTGGAAATAATAACATCGTGATGTCTAATAGCCTTGACCAAATAGTCAAAAAGTGGTACGCTGCCAGGTCAAAGCGTAAAGCTGAATTGCATGCTATACATGAAGATATTCTTCATTGTATAAATAGTCAAAGTAGGCGAGTGAAAGTTGAACGCCTAGTAACAAAGTGCAACGAAGCATTTATGACTGTTTTAGACAAAAATGAGGACCTAATTGCATTTGCTGGAAAAACGGAGGATCCAAGTGCACTTGTTCCTTCATTAGAGTCTTACTTGGAGGCAATTACAACTAAGAATGACAAGATACTCACTTCAGCAGGAAATTACATCAACTGTGCTGACGATAAAGTGAGTGAGTTCCAGGAACCAAGGGCTCCCATTCTTTCTAGACTTCCCTCAATTATGACCTCGTCAAAAACATCTAGTCAGCGTAAACATGATTACGTAATTGCCAAAATGAAGACCGAAGAAATTGAAAAACAGAATGAGGCAGCCATTTGCCTTGCTAAACAGAAAAAGCAAATGGAATTAGATGAACTGGAGGAAAACAACAGGAAACGTTTGGCAGAGGCAACTCGGCAAGAATTTGAATTGCTGGACGCCGTTTCTAAAGGTAGCCAATCTGAAAAAACTGCAAGTGCTAGGAGCTCAATGAGAAGTGAAAAGGCTGTCCAAGACTGGATCAACACCTCACTTGCTTTAAGTTTTCACAATGAGGAGAAGACTAATGAACCACAGGTTATGATTGACCCTCCAGAATGTCCCAGCCACAACAACAGCAAAACAGTGGAAGATCAGAACACTGATATTTCAAGGCATTCTATTCCAAAAACTTGTCGAGGCAATTACTTTTTAAGCAATGAGACCTTGCAGCAACTCGACCCCTATTATACTCCACCTGAAAATTTTTTGGCTGCTGCTAACACACAGGCGTTGTACCAGGCGCACCTAAGGGCGAAAATGAATCAAACAGGCCAGCAAGGCACGGCGCTCCCAAGCATAACTAACCAAGGAACCGCGGATATTCAGCCGCCTTCTGTACACGCCCCAGGGGCTTCTTCACCGGCCATTCAACAGCCCATTCCACCTTAGACGTTCGCACCACAAGAAAATCAGAATATTGCAACCGAGTTTTTTCCCAACGCACAACTTCAAGTTTCGCAATACAGGGGACCTGAAACATCAAGTCTGCCCGAGAATAATTTGGCCCAGCGTATATGCCCCCGACAACAAATTAATTTTGTCCCCCGAGCACCAAACGCCACTCTTCCTCCTTTTCCGACAACAAATCTTCCAGCCCCCGCAAAAAACGTTCCCTTGCACCCAAGCGCCCCACCAAGTCCAAACACTCAACAGCACAACACCGAACCCGCTCATCCTAATGACCTTCCCATTCCGCACCCAGTCTTCGCACCTAGCCTCACTGCTCCCATCCCTCACGCCCCTTTGATTAACCAGCCTCTCGTCAACAACAATTTTCAGAATAGTAATAACCGAGTACACAAAATTGTACGTTCTGTTGCTTCTCTTTTCCCAAATATGCCCAATATCCCTCTTGGCCAAATTTTGTGCCAAATATGATTCATTGGCGTTTTCCGCAGCACAGACCGTCATTAGTCAACCAAGACATTACTACCGTAAATAATGTTGCTCCAAATGTACAGGCACACATCGCACCATCAGTTACTAATTTTCCACAACATATATATTCGAATTCACCCCTTTTGATTGATATGCAATCAACATCCGGCACACATCAGGAAAACCCGATTGCAACTACAAGTAATATTGTACCTGGTCTGGTCACTCCGGTTTTTCAGCCAACATACCCTTATGTTGGGCCCAGTCCGTTGAGTTGGAGTGGTCCGCAGGTGTCTGCACTTGCCCCTCCGATACCGGACAATGCGTCATTGAGTAGGGAATTAGCTGATGCAAAAAACAGCAAGAAAAATGACCCCTTGCCAGAATGGAAACTTGATCAGTATAATGGCGATCCATTACAATGGCACGAGTGGTATGGTCAATTCAAAAGCGCGATTGACTCGCAGTCGCTCACTGATGACGTTAAATTGACATACCTTAAGACGCTCGTCAACGGTAAAGCAAAGATTGCAATCGCCGAGTTTGCTTACTGTGGTTTAATGTACAGGGATGCACTAAGGACTTTAGAACGTAAATTTGGCCAGCCACAGGCAGTCGTAAGTGCACACTTGGATAAACTAAGCAATTTTCCGACCCTTAAAATGCACAATAGTGATAACATCATTAACTATTCTGCAGCCATATCCAGCCTCGTTGGGGTTTTCAAGTCACTATCATATGATGCTGACTTGAAGAGTGCTTCCCTGCTTAACCAAGCGGTACAGAAGTTACCACCAAACATGAAAAGTCGTGGTCGCTCTTTACGGTTAAGAAGCACTGGGTTAAGCCTACCCTCCTTGACTTTAACGATTGGCTTAAGGAAAAGGCTGAGGCCCATGATCTTATGAAACAAAGCGCAACCAAGGCAAAGCCTGAAGATAACAGCACTTCAGTAACCAAGACCAAAACAGCATCAAAAGTGTTTGCATCAAATTTACAACAAAGGGAAACGAAAAAGCAAATGGCATCTTCTTCCACAAACACTTACTCTCGCTGTATTGTATGCAAAGGTAACCATCGGCTATGGGAGTGCCGAGTTTTCAAGGAAAAGACTCCAACCCAGAGGGCTAAGTTGGTGGCGGATAATAAACTTTGCTTTTCGTGCTTACGGGACAAACACACATTCCGCCAGTGCCCTCAGCCGAGAAATTGCGGAGGGGTGCAATAGTTCGCATAACACACTATTGCATGGAGCAGATAGGGTTTTCCCAACAAAACAGTCAACAAATTCCAATACCATTCAGCCTCCTGGCAAAACCACTAGTAAAGCAACCACTAGTCAACAGCCGTCTAATAAGACCACAACAATGTCATCTGTTACTGACGTTAAGGGACTACTCCAGGTAACAGAATTGCAGTTGGTCAATTCGTCCGGTGTAGATACCAAGGCTTTAGTTTTGTGTGATACCGCCTGCAGTAACTCTTGGGTGGCCGGTAGTCTCGCAGATAGACTCGGTTTGCACGGTAAAGCACTAAAGCTAACTGTCAAGGGTATTAATACCGAGGAAGTAGTTGATACTAGGGTTGTTGAAGTTACTGTGAAACCAAGAGAACATCAAGATTTCGAAACATTTACAATCAACTCTTTCATTAAAGAGAGTCTGAACGTCGGCTCTGATATAATTAATGTACAGACCCTGCAAGAGACTTACCCACACTTAGCAGTCCTTGATCCCGTGACTTATTCCTATAAAGACATTGAGATGATACTCGGACAAGATGTCTATCATGCCATCCGCCCGTTAGAATACTTCTCTGCCGATGAGAAGCGTTCACCAGTTGCCGTACGCTTACCCATAGGTTGGGTCTTAAGCGGTCCGTTACCATCAAGTTCTTGTATAACCTCAACGTGCTTTAAAGTGAATATCGAACGTGACAATGAGTTAGTAAGTCAAGTAAAGTAATGGTACGACATTGAATCATTCGGGGCAAACAAGCAGGTCAACTCAAGATCTGCAGCAGACGCAAGGGCTCACGAAATCCTGAAAGTACCACCATACACAATGGCCTGAGATACGATGTCGGGATTTTGAGGGCAGCAGACAACAGCCAGCTCCCAAATAATTACTTCTCCGCCCTTCTGCAACTAAAGTCCCTCGAAAAACGATGGCCAAGGAAGAAGACCTTAGGGACAAGTATACCAGTACCATCAAGGAAGATCTAAATAAAGGGTATGTAATTGAGGTTCCGGACGCTCACAAAGCTGAGAACCGGTCCGATAAAGAGTGGTACCTACCCCACCATCCGGTTTTAAACCCGAACAAACCGGGTAAGGTGCGCAGGATGGTCAATGGAGCAGCAAATTTTCATGGTGCCTCATTGAATAAGTCCTTGCTCACTGGCCCTGATCTGCTCCAAAACCTTATTTACGTACTTCTTCGCTTCCGACAACATCCATATGCCGTCTCTGCCGACATCGAGGGAATGTTTCTCCAGGTTGGCGTATTACCATCAGATCAACCGTCACTTCGCTTTCTGTGGCGGGAGGACCCCACAACTAATGTTGTAGTGTATCAATATACGCGCCACATATTCGGGGCTAAAGACTCGTCTACATGCGCCAACTATGCACTGCAACCCACTGCGAGAGACAATGCCAAGCTTACCCCGAAGCTGCAAAAGCCGTCCTTGAAAACTTTTACATGGACTCTTACCTTGACTCAGTGGAGTCTCCTGAGAAAGCCATCAATAGATCAAAGGAATTGGTACATCTTCTCCATCTTGGTGGGTTCAAGCTTACAAAGTTTGTAAGCAATGTGCCAGATCTAGCTGATTGAATTGATGGTTCTCCTCAATCTACTGAGCCCAAGGTTATTGCTTCATGTCAAGAGGATTCATCGCACGTGCTTGGGCTAAAATGGGACCACACTAATGACACTTTATTTGTGAGTAGGGCTACAAGCTGCGCTATCACCAAATCCCTCACGTAACGCTTGGTCCTAAGTCTTGTCTCGAAAGTCTTTTACCCCATTGGTCTTGTCGCACCGTTTACCGTCGGTGCGCGACTGCTCTTAAAAGACATCTGGCGTGTCACAGGACAACAATGGGATGACGAACTCCCACAGGAAATCGTTCAAAGATTTTTGGTTTGGAGTGCGGACTTACCAAAGCTTGAAAACATCAAAATTCCTCGAAGTTACTTTAGTGGACTCTTTGATAATATAGAGTTGCATATGTTCGGTGACAGTTCGCAGGACATTTTCAGTGCGATCGCATTCTTGCAAGCCCGAGTAAAAACACCTACGGGCCAAGAAAAAACAGAGCTTGCGTTTGTTTTGGGGAAAACGCGCGTGGCGCCAATGAAAGTAATGACTGTCCCAAAACTCGAATTACAAGCAGTTCTACTTGCCGCTCGACTGAAAAGAGAAAATACACAAGCACTTACCGTAACTGTTAACCAAGTATTCATGTGGACAGATAGCACGACCGTCCTCCAATGGATTAACTCTAATGAAAAGCAGCCAATCTTTGTAGCAAACCGTGTTTGCGAATTTTGGGAGTATACCAGCGTTGACCAATGGAACCACGTCGCAACTAAGGATAATCCAGCTGACGCTGGCACGCGTGGAATGTCCGCTGAGATTTTGCAGTTAAGCAGTTGGGTCAAAGGTCCACGTTTCCTAACTAATTCACGTTTCCCGTTAGTGCCGAACAAAAATGTCCCTAAAACCATCAAACTTGGCGTCAACCAAGCAGTCACTATATAAGACACTGCATCTTTGACTACATCTGTCAAAAACCAGATAACTCCCGTTCCTTCAATATTTCCGTTTGATAAGTTTAGTTCTTATCACAAGTACTTGCGCATTGCCGCATACGTTCTCCGGCTTTTGCCAAAACATGCCGACTACCGTAACCTCGATGGTAGCATTACTGACCCAACTGAGCTTGACGAAGCCGAACGTCATCTACAGTACTTGGTACAAGGAGAGTCTCTTGCAACCGAAGGAAAAGATCTTCTTGACAATAACTCTGTTAAACGGAGTAGCCCAATTGCTCCACATTCACCGTTTATTAGTCCAAATCGGCTAATCCGCTCCTCGGGCCGCATCAAGCGGTTAATTTAAGTTGAGTTTAACGTAAAGTACCCAATCATCTTAGATGCACGTCATCCGTTTGTAAAAATGTTCCTTGAACATACCCACGTAAAGCATTTTCATCAAGGCGTTGAATACCTTAGATCAATTGTGCAGGATCACTATACAGTACTTAAACTAAGATCATCCTTGCGTTTCATCAAAGCACACTGCCTGAGATGCCGAGAATTCCAAGCTGTAACTATGCAACCAATCATGTCTTACTTACCTAAGGAGAGACTTGCTTACCAGTCTCCTCTCTTCACGAACACTGGCGTTGACTACTTTGGGCCGTTTTACGTTACGCTACGCCGTACTACTGAGAAAAGGTGGGGCTTCCTCTTGACCTGTCTCACTACTCGCGCTGTCCATTTCGAGATAGTTACATCCATGGACACCAGTTCTTGTGCTATGGGAGTTGAGCGGTTTGTGTCACGTAGGGGTACACCTGCCATGATTTGGTCAGACAATGGCACTAACTTTATTGAAGCGGAGAAAGAACTCCGAGAAAGTATTGAAAAGTGGAACGTTGTCAACATTGCAACTGAGCTCGCTCACAAAGGTATAAAGTGGAGGTTCGATCCACCCAGTGCACCAGATCAAGGGGGTATCTGGGAGAGGCTGGTACGCAGCTTCAAACGCGTGTTGTATACTATTCTTGGCACGCGTCGCCTCACGGATGAGGTACTGCATACTACCTTTTGTCTCGCGGAGAATGCTCTCAATTCGCGTCCTTTAACACCCGTAAGCGCTGATCCGTGCGATTTGAACGCTTTAACGCCCAGCCACTTTCTTCTAGGAGAATACTCCACCGGTATTCCATCTGTTGTCGGCAATAATGAGCTTGACCATCGTAAACGTTACGCCCGTGCGCAGTCGTACGCTAATGCGATCTGGTCCCGTTGGATCGGAGAGTACGTACCGACGCTGAACCGACGCTCTAAGTGGCAGACGCCTGCCGAGCAACACTTTAAGACCGGTGACTTGGTTTGGATAGTTGAGGAAACCTACCCTAGGGGTTACTACCCAACCGCTCGGATTGTGGAACTCGGTTACGGCTCCGATAGCTTCGCGCGCTCCCCCGTTTTACGTACGCCGACCGGTTCACTCGTCCGCCCGCTTGTAAAACTTGTACCAGTTTTCCCAACATCTTCTTCTGGGCCGGAGGATGTTACGTAGTAAATGGCGAATTTTAGCCAATCAGAACCGAGTATTTCTAAATAACAAATTGGCATACAAATCGTTCCAAATAAGATTTAAATACGTTTTAAAATACGTAGAAAGTTCCGAAAAAGTGCATTTAACCTAACTTTAAGTAAATATAACCACTATATGTATCGATTAAGCTGGTTTTCGGCTTAATATTTTTAGGTTTTCTAGACAATTGTCGATTGAATACGAACTGATTTGACGTCAATGACATCAGACGAAAAAACCTGTTAAATGAACAACGAAAAAACCTTGCCGTCTAAGTATCACTTGTTGTTTTGTACGTGTTAATGCTTACACAATGCTTATGCGTTGTGGGATTTTACTTTACCAATGCCTTATATACATTATCTACATTGAATCTTCCGAACTTCTGTTTTATCAGAGTTAATATGCAGGACATGGTTCGCAACTATTCATCTGCTCAACACTTACTTAGCCTCACTAACACTAACCTTTCATTGCATATAAATTCAATTCTCCAGTACTTGAACACGAAGATCAGTTCACTTTATTATTTTAAATTTTTATTTATCATCGGGCTGCTGTACTGCAAAAACCTAAAGCACTCGGAAGGATTTTGATCTTTGATCCAAAACAGAACTATTGTCTCTTTGTTCCCAGCTAACCTTCGCCCTATATTCGTCCCAACCAACCTCGTCTATCGCGATTGTATGGTGGACAAATTTGCTAATCGAACTCTCTCTTAGGAGGAGAAGAAATTTACAATTATATCCTGGCAGCGCAACCACAATGCAAGACGAATCTCTACCCCTAAGCCCTTGCAGAGTCGCTCAACGGGATGAAGAAATTCTCGACTTCTTCCGTGATCCTCAAAATCTTGCACAGATTTCTGTTTTGGTCACTAGGGGTCAATAGGGACACAGCTCTTTCATTAAGGACACAGCGTCTTCACTCAAGACACATTCCTCAACCCCTGGAATTTTCTATCTCAGCTTTTCACTCAAAACTTAAAAGCAAGCTTTCCAACCACAACTTCTATTTTCTTTGTTTTTTTCTCAAAGTATTTATGTTTCTCTTAATTCTCTTCTTTGTTCAAGAACCGTTTCCTCATACGCCTTAGTATTCAGTTCAAGATTTGGACACTTTTTTCTTCCATTCTCTGGTCGGAACGTACACTGAAAGATCAAAGATACAAAAAATTAAAATTGGAAGAAGTAGCTCACATTAGCTAAGCATAATTTGAGGAACCAGAAGGTAATCTGGTATATGCGATTGGAACAGATTTTCTTATGAAAGAGATGGACAGAAACCTTTTAGTACCACCGATACAAACGAAGAGGTTTCACCAAACCACCCATCTTAGAACGAAGTTCCTACCTAGAGACAGTGAGAAGCAGCTCTGGCTACTACCCGTCAGAAAATACCAGTCCGTCAGTAAAACCCTGTAATTGGAACTCTCACTGGATCCACACCTGTCCCAGATGTGGTTTATTTTTTGACGACCCTAGTCACGCACTTCACTAAACGGAACTCAATCGATATATAGATTTTCAGCTGCAATCTAAAACTCTTTTAAACCCCTGATCCATATGAAAATACAGAATGTGAATTCTTTACAAATCAATCACTGAGAGCACTCCGTTCTCTGTTAAATAGATCAAGTCAATCCATTCTAGCCAGTCTCCTGATATTTGTACAATATTTGTATATCTCTGACTCTGACTATATTTCCTGCCGTTATAATTGAGGTTCTACTATTGAACTCTGGTTCTCTAAAACAATTGAAATTTAGTTCATACAATGCAACTACATTTGATAGAAAATCAGTAATTAAAAAAAGTTGATCCATTTTTTACTTAATATTTTTTACTTACATGGGTGGCCTTACATTTTAAATACATTAAAAGCGACCGATAATTAAACTCATAATTTTAACTTCATTATGCAGTTTCTTACGGATAACCTTGTTACAATATACACAATCCACTCTTTACTATATACAACAACTTACGATCTCTTACTAAGCAATTCCTGCATTAACAATTTTATGGCATTTTAATTAATTCTTTAATATTTTATACAATCACTTACGCTTGATAGGTCAGCAAGTTTCTTCAAGAATGATTTTGATTAATTACAATTGTTCCATTTTTTGGTAAAATTTTAAGCTACGTTGGTTAGATCTTTAAGAGTAATTTTTATACATTATAACAAATTCACGTTTAAATTTAAAAAGTAAATGAGTTTTCCAATTCAGAGACTAAATTTATCACGTTATACTCAATCTTTTTTCGTAATTACAACAAGATACGCTTGCTAACTAAGCACTTTCTTCGAGAGCAATTTTAATACCCGGACCGAACTCCAAGTCTATATCAGTAATGTTCGAGCCTAATTCCAAGGCAAATTTCGTTTTCCAGTACTGGGAAAGTCTTAAAACAAGTCTTGCAAGTCTGACAAGTCTTGACCAAGACCTGGGTTACACATGCAAGTTGATTCCCTAGTCAAAACTAACTTTTCAAAAGTTTTTCGGCTGTTTTCGACATTTTTCTACTATTTTGACGTTTTTTCGGCTATTTTTGGAGTTTTTTGGGCAATTTTTTACTTTCCATGTCTTGTATTTAGATTTGCCAAGTCTTAAACCAGACTTGGATTAGACTTGCCAAGTCTTAAATCGGACCTGGATTTAGACCTGCCACGTCTTAAATCGGACTTGGATTAGACTTGCCAAGTCTCACTCCAGACTTGGATTTAGACTACCAAGTGTAAAAAGTGACATGATCATGGTTCTGAATTAGTAATGAAATAAGACACGGATTTAGACTTGCTCAGTACTGAAATTGACTTGGCGGTAGGTCAGGATAACTTTTAGTTATTCCATTGTTTGTTTTATTTAAGTATTTACGCCTGATCATTACGTCGCAGATGTATACCCAAATTGTCATGGGCAAATATGCCCGATCTGTGTATCTCGTGTTCGGTTTTCTTGTTTTAATACATTAAAAATACAACAATATTGCGGAAAAAAGCTACTTACACAAAAACAGGTAAAATTGAAGGGAATTGCGCAAACCCTGTTTGAAAAAGTGTCCCAATTTTAGCCGCGAATTAAAATTACAAGCTATGTATCCTATTTTGCATCACGGATCTGTTCCATTTATGTATCACTTTTTCGCACGCAACGTAACTCGGTTTCGAACTGTAATCCAAAAATAAGCCTAATTTCATGGGCGTTTTTGAGCATAAAAATGATTATTAAAGCTTTATTATTAGTGCTGGCACTTATTACTACTTTATTACTGCTTATCAAAGCGTTGAAATGGGAACTATGAAAAAATTGTTTTAATTATGCTTTTGAATTTTCGATTATTTACTCATGAATACGAGCCATTTTTATTTTCAGAACGCCGTTTTTTAATTCTAAAATATCTCTTGTCATGGAAAAAATCATTTATTTTGGTTACTAATGTTGCTTCACTCAATAACAAACTAAATTTTTTGTGAAGTGAATTAAAAATAGACTAAAAAATTGACCTTTTTCTGAAAAATCCCTCAACATTTTTTGATGATATTTGTTGAATTTTCAAGTCGGTTTTGCCTTCGTTTTGCCTTCTTTCGTTTTTTTTCTCAATAGCCTTTATTGTCTGTTCAAAAAATATTGTCTGGACAAAATAAAAGTTGGTTGTGTCTGAATATAAATTTACTAGTCTTAAGTTTAAAATGTCCATCATAAAATGTTAGTTAGAGAACATGTTAAAATTTCTGTCGAGAAAACCAGGAGCAATAATTTATAGTAGGTTGTTTTTGCTGATATGAGTATTTAGTTTTTGATCTCTCTTGAGATAAGACAATGAACGGTATAGAGCATACATTTAAATTTGAAACTTAACTTTTAAAATCAGGAATTCCCCTTACTCATTCGCAAAACAAAAAAAAATCCAAAAAGCTTTTAACTTTTTCCGTTGATATCACAGGCAGCAGAGTGCTCTTTTTTGGTCTTATTGGAAGAAATTTGAGGAAAAGAAAACTTAATTTATTTTTAATGAGCAAAACACCACAAAAAACCACTCGATTCTGTGATAAACCAACAAATTAAAGATTTTTCGAATATAATTGTTTCGTTGGTTGATTTCACTCGCATAATAAGCAATCGTAAATATTTCGTATTCACTGAGACAAAAACTCATCAGCAACAACTTTTTTTTTAATTTTGAAAGGATTTATTTTTGCGTTGCCATGCGACGTCACACTCAAGTTTCTGATATAAAAAAATTGAAAAACTTAGCAAATTGATTTTTAAACGTTTTGGCTCTTAATACGCTTAAGAACTTTTTGAAAAATGCGGCGGATGAATTACAACTTTTAGGTCAGTTTTTGTGTTGAAGCATGAATTCCATTTGTCCAGTCTTCTTAAAAGGTACCTAATTGAAAAGGAAGCAATGCTCTCAATGAAATTTTATTTTTTTGACACTAGAATTACAAATAACATTTTCCTAAATCTGGTGTAATTTCAAGAGACGCTGCCTCTTTTAAGGCCAAACCAAATAATTGAAATATCAATTATTGCTGTTTTATTCTAAAATATAGCTAGAAAACGATTACAGTGACAAAGATTGATACTAAACTGCCTAATTTGAAAATTAATGCAAGCAAACCAACAATCAATTCAAAGCTTTTTTGTAATGTGATCGAGAACTCATATGTAACTGATCTAGAACTGCAACCTTGCAAAAATTTCAGAAGACCAATCGAATCCGACTCTTCATTCGACTCAGCATCAATCAACAAAATAGTCAAAAATGGAGTAAAAAAATCGACAAAAAAATTGTTACTTATTGTTTTTTTTTGGGGGGGGGAGGGGGAGGGGGAGGGGGAGGGTCTTAGAGTCGTACTTTTTTAATCGGGTCTTAGAATTGTCGAAAAATAACAAAAACAAACGCAGGAGTCCCGCTTTTTGTGTAAGATTTATTGCAAAATTAATTTTTGGTATAGCAGTACTAGAAGAAATGTTTGTTACTTGTGTCCTAGCTCTAACTTGCAAGTTTTATTTTAAAACGTCGAACGGTTTTGATCACAGATTTATAAGGTGCTGTACTACGGCCTTACTAGCATTAGTAGGTTTTGCCAACGTCGGCTAACGATGACATTTAAAGTTCCAAGAATTTAGAGTTATTGATAAATTGGAGCAGAAAGAAATTTGATTTAAAACAATTACATTTTTTTTAATTTAAAATTTGATTTTTTTTCTCAAAATTATAAATTTTTTCCGGCAATGTGTGCCTTTTTAGTGTTCATATATCTTTGTGATCAACAAAAAATATGTATGAATACTAAAAGAGGCACACATTGACGGTGTGTTTTGACCTACAACTGCTTTTTTGATCAAGGGATTTCTTTAAAAAAATCAGTTTTTGTGGCTTTGGGAGCTACACCATATATCCAACAAAACAGATTCCCACATTGACAGTGACCTGGCCCAATTCGGCGGTTTATCGAACTGAAATAGTTAAGCAACTGTCAGGAAAAACAATTAAGTCCAGCTAAAACCGACTTTTTAGAGATTTTAGAGATTTTACCGACTTTAAGGTTTTGTTTGTATTTATATCACTTTAAAGCTGTAAAAGATTCAATTAAATCCTAATTAAAATGCTTATTACAAATTAATAAATCACTTATGCATGCTCAAAATGCGCGCGTTTAATTAGGCTCACTTGCGGATTAGAGATACTTTTAGTGCGAAAAATAGATTCCTAATATGAGCGGAAACGTGCTACAAGACTTTTCACCTATTTTACAATTTTAAAGTTCTTTGATTTCGCAAAAATAGCCAAACGCCTTTTCCAAAAAATAAGATACAAAGGATGTCTGCTAATTTCGTTCGTTTTATGAATCTAATTTTCGAGCGAATTTTACTAAGCGGAAATTTTGGGGTATACCTCTGCGGTGTAATGATAATTCAGCAGTCTTTTTGAAAAAAATATAAAACATAATAGTTGACCAAAACTCGTTTTAGATGTTAATATATCAAAGCCAACGTTCAAACCGTTTCTTTAGAGTGATCAGTTCGAAAATTATTTTTTTGGAAATCCTTCGATAAGTGGGTTGTGAAATAATTTCGTGATACCTGTGCACATATTTTCAAAGAATGCGTTTTCGTATTTTTCTGTCATATAAACTATTCAAGATTTAGCGAAATTTAGTGAAAAATTTATCATGTGTTTCAGTTTCCTTTCAATGGTAAATTTGCTCGGTTTCTTTTTATTTTGAATTTTAAATAGGTATTTTGAATCATGAACAAGTTGGTTTTATGGCTTAAAAAATTAATTGCTAATAATATAGGCAACTAGTTAAGAATTGAGTACATAAATAGCAACCAATCTGCTGCTCATTGAGCAAAAAAGAAACAAGGTGGAAACGTTGAAAATACTTCATTGATGGAAAGAAGAAACCTTTTGAACGTGTGCTACTTTCAATTAGTTTAGAAAATGCTGGAGTATTTGCTTTTGCTTCCTATTCTTATTTTGACATGGTTATGGTGGAAATCCCGACCAACTGGAATGCCTCCTGGTCCGATCAGCTTGCCTTTCATTGGAAATCTCTACTGCGTGGCTGCTGATGAGAACTTCTGGCAAAACAATTCACTTCTGGGAAATTTACATACTAGCGACATTTTGCATCAATTGAAATTTTGATGATATTTTGCATAAACTGTTTACCTGTAGAATTTGAACAGGTTAAAATGTAAACACTGCGTTCGAATTGCAGTTACAGTATATATAATACCCGAAAATTTTTATGTTAATTTTAATCTTGGATATATTTGGAGCTCTATAAATTTATGCTTATATTTTCCTGGTTGGACTGATAGTTGTCCCATTTTTTTCCATATTAAAGGGTATTTAGTTTTCATGGTTCTCTTGACAAAGATCAAAAAACTTAGTTTCTGGTATCAGTGAGACTTT
>NW_027453110.1:0-1000 GCF_964194025.1 Convolutriloba macropyga | reverse complement strand
ACGAACAAACATTAAAGGTTAAAGTAAGAGAAGAATAAGCAGAACCATCAGAAACCATTAGAAAATATAAGAAGGACATTCAAAGAATAATTCAACAATTAAAACTCTTTAAAAAATCTTTGTTGGTCCTGGGAGCATGCGTTCATGCACTCCTATTTTCTCATCACTGCAAGAGAGCTTTAGAAAAACTATTTGAAGTGAAGATGGTTCGTGGGAAAAAGAATAGCAGCCTGTGTCAAAATATTGACCTTTTTTGTTTATCAAATTGCACTAAAATCTTTATACATATATGTAAATATATATAATTATATAAATGTAAACACAAACACACACACACATATATATATATATATATATATATATATATATATTTATTTATCTATATAGATATACATATATATATATATATACATATATATATATATATATATATCGATATAAGTATTTGTATATATATATATATATATATATATATATATATATATATAATATAACAACTATTGTTCGTTCTAATATGATATTCTTTATTGCATGAGAGAAGATTTTCTTATATTTGTACCTGAGCTGTAATAAGAAATAATCGAATTTTTCTAATTTTTCTACTTCAAATTCAGTTTTTCTGAGAGATAATGTTAATATGTGTACTCCCATTGTATCAACAATTAATTGATTTTTCCCATTTCGTGAATTCAATTTTTTATTTATGCCAAGTTTTGCACTTTTTGAATTTGATTGTTTTTTTCTTTTAAAGTCGTAGTAGATAGAAACTAAGGTTCATCTTGCAAAATTCTGTCAGAATCTCGCAAAAAGTGCTTACTAATCACGATTTTTTGTAGAAGAATGGTTAACTTGGAAGATCTTCAGGGAAAATGCCTTAATTTAATAATTTGGGATGCCTTTTCAATAATTTTCTTTTTTTTTGTTCGATGCGCAGTATATGTGTACATTCAGATAATGCGATCTTTGATCTTTGAACGTTTTTTTTTTTCAAAAACGTAGT
>NW_027453109.1:0-42907 GCF_964194025.1 Convolutriloba macropyga | reverse complement strand
CCTCCACCCCCACCCCAGCCCCTGAACGCATCTGGACGCGCTGATCAATTCCCTCGCTACCATCTCTCTGCTGTTCTTTGTTCTTCCATGATATCACCAAGCGGCCGACGCTACCCCCCCCCCCCCCCACCCCCCTTCCTCCTCTCTCCCCTGGGTTGTCCTCTCCGTGGTCAGGGGCACGCGCGGGGCCCCTTTCCCCGCCCGGCCATCCTCTGCCGGCCCGCTGTTATCCTCCCACCTTATACACTCCCGGGCTGCCCTCGGCGTCGCTCTTGCCCACAGCTTACCGGCCTCTCCCCGTCTTTTCTTCCTCCCCGCCCCCTGGGCCGCCCCTCCCCGCCCGCCCTTTCCCCCGCGCCCCTTCTCGTTGTCCAGTCCTATTTCAGCCCTTCCTACCGAATCACACTCCCGTCCTCCCACGCTCCTCGGCTCCACCTCATGCCACACGCGATGCTCATCGTGATTGGTGCCACAGGCTAGCACCAAGCGCGGCTTCCACGCTGGGGTATTCGAAGCAGCTGAGGCGCGGCTGGCAGATCCGAGACCAGCACCTGAGGAGGAGGACTTGGAGGGGGAGGGAGAGGGGCAGGGGGAGCCCTCCTCCTCCTCCTCGGGGGAGCTGAGCACCCAGTGCTTAGCAGACATCGCCTGGGCTTTCTCCTCCGTGGGCGAGCGCTCTCCGGTGGTCTTCGACGCCCTGCAGAGCCGCCTCGCCCTCCACCTCAACTCCTTCACGCCCCGTCAGCTGTCGACTGCCCTGTGGGCCCTGCATATCTCGGGCCAGTCTGTGGCCTCACCTGACACCAGCAACGCCATCGCAGAGAGGGTGTGCTCCGCAGCGAAAGGAAAGAAGTCTGTCGCTTCTGATGTCGCCACCGTTGCGCACGTTCTCACCTCCGCCGACCGCAACAGCGGCGCTGTGCAGGCCATGCTTGAGGCCATCGCAGTCCCTTTGACAGCAGCGATGAACGCCGGGCAACTCAAGCCCCGCTCAATCTCCTACGTGGCCCACAGCTACCTGCCGCCCGGAGGTGGGACGGGGTCCTCTTGCATTCCAGAGCCCACCTTGAGCGCCCTGTGGGCGGCTGTGCAGGTGGACCCCCGGCCGCTCCGCCCCGCCCCCGGCCCCGTGCCCTTTTGCTCATCTCTTTCACGCGCTGCCATTTTCTGCCGCCCTCCACCTCATGCCCTCTAGCTCTCACCTCCCTCCAGCCCTCGTCCCCTCTTCTTCTCACCCCTCCCCGGCTTTTCTCCCGAATCCTCTGCAACGTCTTCACACTCCTGCGACGCTGCATGCTGTGCGGTCTCTCGAGAAGAAGAGCGGTTGTCAAGTGAGAGAGGGGGACCCTCCCCTCCCCTCTCCTGCCTTCCCGTCCCCTCCCTTCCCCCGCCGTACGCCTCCCGTTCCCTTCGCTTGGCTCCCCTCCCCTCCCCTCCCACCCCTTCCCCTCCCTTCCCACCCCTTCCCTTCCCACCCCTTGCCTGGCCTTGCCTGCCCACCCCTTCCCTCCCCGCCCCTTGACTCACCTTCCCTTCCCCTCTCCGACCCGACTCGCCCCTTCCTCCCTCTTCCCTGTCTGCTTCCTTCCTCGCCTCCTTCCTTCCCTTCCAACTCCTTCCCTTCCCTCGCCCTCCTTGCTCTGTTCCCTTAGCTTCACATCCTCAGCCACACCCATTCGCCGTGGCTCAGGGGACAGCGCTTTTACGTCACTACTTGAGAGTCTTTGCCGGGTAGAGGGCAAGCGGGTATCTCTTCTGTGCTGATATTTCGACACGGGCTCGGCCCGTCATACTGTCGCTCGTGCTGTGTCTCAGGCGGTCCACTGAGAGCCAGCTGGCAAAGTTCGACCCGGAGAGCCTGGCCACGGTGCTGCAGGCGGTGGCCACAGCTCGCTCTGCTGACGAGGCTCGCCCTCTGCTGGCTCTCGCTGAGGCCAAGGCAGAGGAGGCGATGGGAGTCATGCCGCCGGGGGACGTTGCTGAGTTGCTGTCAGCCTACCGTCAAGCAGCGGCCCTGTCAGAGAGCATTTTGGAGGCTGCGAGGGCTCGGGTGATTGCGCTTGGACCAGACTGCCCTGAGGACCTCCAAGCTACAGTCTCTGAGACGGAGACTGCCCAGTCAAGTGGAGAGTGAGGGAAGGGTCCGTTGATCAGCAGAGTTCACACTGAAGACCAAGAGGGCCGAGCACTGCTTTCCGTGAAAACCTTCGCATATGGACGTAGGCAGGGGCGGGAGCAGAGCAACGCAAAGCCAAGTAGTGAACGGGAAGGAAACGAGGGAGCGAGTGTGACATGCGCAGGGAAACGCGACTTGGTGTTTTCATTTCAAAGCCAGGGGCTGAGGAGGTTGCCGGCGTGAAGGATGTCAACGCCCTGAACACAAGCGACCGAGTTAAGCGCGGTTTGACCCTGCCGACCCGAGCGAGGGACTCCCAGGCCCTCCGAGAGACAGCCATGCTTAAGAGGATCACGCACGAGCCTCGCACTGGCTGCCTTACGCTAAGCAGCCGCCGGCC
Source organism: Convolutriloba macropyga (assembly GCF_964194025.1). Taxonomy (NCBI): domain Eukaryota; kingdom Metazoa; phylum Xenacoelomorpha; order Acoela; family Convolutidae; genus Convolutriloba; species Convolutriloba macropyga. Next base: position 40,391 of record NW_027453109.1, on the reverse strand, counting down.
GCGGAGCTCCTTCAGCGGCGCCAACATAAGAAGAACGCAGCCTCTCGTCAACTCTGCTTGGAGGAGCATGGCTGTCGCGGACGCGGCTCCGGGGCTCGGGACAAAGTCTCACCCAACACGTCAGTCCCGTGCCATTGTTAGGTTGATAAAAAGCTCGCAGATAGGCATAGGGGGTATGGCATACTTGGCCATGCAGCAGCGCTGATGAATAGACAAATATGAAAAGTGAACGAAGGAAGGGAGGAGTAGACGGCTATTCTACTGTGTGATTGATGGTCCGCTACCTCTTGAAACCGCGATTCCAAAAACAAAGCCCCAGCGGAGTGGAAGTTTTCCGCTGTCTAAGTCCCGCGTCTATCGCGGCTTTGGATGCCTGGAGAAGGGGTGGGAAATTCAAAGTCTGATTCTTGCGGGAGTGGTTGACAACGAAAGGATCCGTGCCATTCATGAGACCGATGTGATGCGGCTTCGTGCGTCAGGTAGCTATCGCGCTCTAACATCAAGGAGACTTAGAGAATTTTGAGCGAGTGGCATCGACTCATAAGGAGAACCCAGACAGGCATCGGGGATCAGCAACGTTTTCTGAAGAAATGATCGCGCCGAAAACTGCCCAAAATTCACGTCTGTGCCTCCACCACACCAGGAGTGAAGTCAGGTAGGCGCCAACATCTGGCGGGTGTTGTCTACTACTGTCTGCTGCCACGAGCAACAACTTGAGGCACGACTAAAGAAGGAGACGATGCCACGTATGTGGCGCAATTGTCTTTGTTCTGTTGCATGAGCAGTTACAGTGCCTGGAGCAAACAAGTTGAAGAACAGCCGGCCAACTAGAGTGCCGATCGCTATGACGGTGACACGATCGCGATGGGCATGGCCAACAGGCCCCCAGCCCTCGCGTCGTCGCCGGAACGCGCTACTCGTAGGTGCCTAGGGTGTGACAGGTTGGTTACAGACGGGAATGCAGCCTAGGTGCCTAGGTACCTAGGTGCCTAGGTGCCTAGGTGCCTAGGGTGCCTAGGTGCCTAGGGTACCAGTCAGTAAGGCAGTGAGCGGAGGTCGAAGTACATAACCTCGTGGGTATCCGGGCTATATACACTCATACTACAAAAGTTTTGTCACGTTAGCTACACAGAAATGCCGTAATCTGTGGCAACACCCACATTATACATATGCCTCATAGGTAGCATCATGGATGGAAAGCTTTGATGGTATCCTTGCTGTTTATTACCATTTTGGGCCTCCATTGCTGCCTTGGTGTGATCTGTGCAGTTTCATTTGCATGCCATGGGGCTGACAGCTAGCTCTGGAAATCGACCGTGTCGGCCCGCAACCATGATGGGCACAGAAGATGGGGCTTCAACCACCCAAGGATGCCTATGAGGGTTGCATAAATGTGAAATGGCACAAGTTAAGCTAGGAATTACCTGGGATGGGCGTGTAGGGGGGGCGTGGCACCAGATGTAAGGCATCGCTGAAAGCTGTCCGTGGACGGGGCTAACTGGCTGTGGACTCCCGTTCACTGTTTTGGCCATAACTTTTTCATATGATATCGGATTGAGGAGATTTTTTGCTCACCAGAAAGCGGACGATGAGATCTAGATGCTCATCTTTCAACTTCAATGAAATTCGCATAGATGACGACACAGTACATTAACAGAACATTTCCAATTCGGGTCCAAAAATGTCAGAAAAAAAGTGTCCATTCAGGCCCAGAAATGGCCTCCAAAGATCAGCTACCCCTAATTAGCCATGGAATGCACCCACATGCAGGCAAATGTGACCTCATGCACCGACATGTGAATGGGAAGGGCCCCCTCAATGGCCTGGCCACCCCAGACTTGTGGGCCATACCTGCCCCCTAATTTCTAACACAGGAAGCCTGGGGCATGGCCATGTGTTGTGCCTCCCTGTGCACCATGCTCCCCTTGTAGCTAGACCAAGTTGCCCCCAAGACCACATCATTGACACACAATGTGCGTGTCAAGATACCATTCGCACCCCTTGTCATTGCCATGTATGGCCCTCATGCAAAAATGCAAAACAGATCAGCGCCCATGATGATTGCAGCCATGGGGCATGACTTTTCAGGCATGGCTTGCAACCATGAGAGACATTCTCCTGTCAAGGAGGGATGGGGCTGAATGAAGACACTTCCATGTACAAGCATGCCGGAAATTTCATCGTGATACCCTCATATGCCTAGTATCTAGCATGCATTAAATTTCCTCCAACAATCAACATGTAGGGAAAAACCAACCCTCTAACAAATATGCACACATGATTTCAACATTGGCTTGCCCCCCCCTTAACTTGGATTGATGCACCCAAAAATGGAAGCCAAGAGTTCCATTACAAGTAAACAAGCTGACAATGGCCAAAAACAATGGAACAATGGGGCGCTTGGTGCTCATCTGGTCCCACATCCTGTTGACAAAACTTTTGTAGTATGAGTATGGTTAACAGTTTTTTGTCGACACGAATCACTGGCTCCTGCCAGAAACAAAGGTAATGGCCTATTCATGGCTAGTAATCAGTGGAGCCACCTTGGGTTGCAATGCATGCTCTAAGCCTATTCTTAATCGAGCGAAATTGGGCTTGAAATGCAGTGTTTGGGATGCTTTCCCACTCCTCTTGTATTGCAGCTTGAAAATTTGCTGCTGTCAGATCTTGTCTTTTCTCCAGTCTCCTAGACATGATGGACCACATGGACTCAATCCAGCTGAGATCAGGGGAGTTGGAAGGCCACTCCATAGTTTGCACTCCCATGCTCTGCAACAAGGTCTTGGTCTCCTTGGCAGTGTGGGCTGTGGCTCCATCTTGCTGAAAAATCCATGAATCCTGATATGGGGTGCCTTGCATGATTTTCTGACAAGCAGGAATGAAGCTTTGCTGCAGCAGCTCCCTGTACACCTCTCCAGTGACCCCTTTTCTCTTCTTACCACTGGCATCGATGCTTTTGAGGCCTGTGGTGCCCACTGTGACAAACAGAGGGGTCCTGCCAAAGCACGAAACACCTGCATACACGTGGACTTTGTGGGTATTGTTTTTGAAGGCACATCGAGCAGGAGGTGTGTCGCCTCTCCATACCCAGCACTTGCTGCCAACACCTTGGGGGTGAAGCCAGAAATACTTGCTGTCCGTGATAACAATGTTCTTCCATGTTGGTCGAATCCATTTCTTGCAGAAACGAAGTCGAGCATCCATTTGCTTGGGAGTCAGATGGGGTTTTCTCTGTGCTCGAAGGGGTCGAGCCAGGTCCTGCTGCTTAAGGGAGCGACGCACTGTCTCGCTGCATACTGCAACACCCAACTCCTTCTGGACATGACCCACGAGATCCTTGCAGCTCATTTTGGCTTTTGTGCCTCGCTTCAAAGCTCTCTTTGCTTGTTCTCCAGCTAGTTTCCTTGGTCTGCCAGAACGAGGCATGTCACCCAGGTCGCCAGTTTTCTCATATTTCTGCAGCAGCCTGCTGACAGTCCTGGGGTGGCAACCGAACTCCTTGGCCGCCTCTTTGATGCTTTTTAAGTGTTTAGCTAGCGTGACAATGGCAAATCGCCTCTCCCTTCTCGATGTATTGGCTGTCATAGTGCTCTTCGTGGGCTGCAACAGTGAACAAACAGCAGCATTTGCTGATACCAGAGGCTGCTGAAAATCAAGTATCGCCAAGTTCTATTCATAGCACCCAAAAGCGTGTTGGACAACTTGTCGCGCGTAGATGATGCAGATTTTACCCTTCAAACCCTTACTTAGGTCATTTTACCCTTGATACAAGCCTAAAAACTGCCCTTTGCACAGTGGTTAACAGTTTTTTGTCGACACGAATCACTGGCTCCTGCCAGAAACAAAGGTAATGGCCTATTCATGGCTAGTAATCAGTGGAGCCACCTTGGGTTGCAATGCATGCTCTAAGCCTATTCTTAATCGAGCGAAATTGGGCTTGAAATGCAGTGTTTGGGATGCTTTCCCACTCCTCTTGTATTGCAGCTTGAAAATTTGCTGCTGTCAGATCTTGTCTTTTCTCCAGTCTCCTAGACATGATGGACCACATGGACTCAATCCAGCTGAGATCAGGGGAGTTGGAAGGCCACTCCATAGTTTGCACTCCCATGCTCTGCAACAAGGTCTTGGTCTCCTTGGCAGTGTGGGCTGTGGCTCCATCTTGCTGAAAAATCCATGAATCCTGATATGGGGTGCCTTGCATGATTTTCTGACAAGCAGGAATGAAGCTTTGCTGCAGCAGCTCCCTGTACACCTCTCCAGTGACCCCTTTTCTCTTCTTACCACTGGCATCGATGCTTTTGAGGCCTGTGGTGCCCACTGTGACAAACAGAGGGGTCCTGCCAAAGCACGAAACACCTGCATACACGTGGACTTTGTGGGTATTGTTTTTGAAGGCACATCGAGCAGGAGGTGTGTCGCCTCTCCATACCCAGCACTTGCTGCCAACACCTTGGGGGTGAAGCCAGAAATACTTGCTGTCCGTGATAACAATGTTCTTCCATGTTGGTCGAATCCATTTCTTGCAGAAACGAAGTCGAGCATCCATTTGCTTGGGAGTCAGATGGGGTTTTCTCTGTGCTCGAAGGGGTCGAGCCAGGTCCTGCTGCTTAAGGGAGCGACGCACTGTCTCGCTGCATACTGCAACACCCAACTCCTTCTGGACATGACCCACGAGATCCTTGCAGCTCATTTTGGCTTTTGTGCCTCGCTTCAAAGCTCTCTTTGCTTGTTCTCCAGCTAGTTTCCTTGGTCTGCCAGAACGAGGCATGTCACCCAGGTCGCCAGTTTTCTCATATTTCTGCAGCAGCCTGCTGACAGTCCTGGGGTGGCAACCGAACTCCTTGGCCGCCTCTTTGATGCTTTTTAAGTGTTTAGCTAGCGTGACAATGGCAAATCGCCTCTCCCTTCTCGATGTATTGGCTGTCATAGTGCTCTTCGTGGGCTGCAACAGTGAACAAACAGCAACATTTGCTGATACCAGAGGCTGCTGAAAATCAAGTATCGCCAAGTTCTATTCATAGCACCCAAAAGCGTGTTGGACAACTTGTCGCGCGTAGATGATGCAGATTTTACCCTTCAAACCCTTACTTAGGTCATTTTACCCTTGATACAAGCCTAAAAACTGCCCTTTGCACAGTGGTTAACAGTTTTTTGTCGACACGAATCACTGGCTCCTGCCAGAAACAAAGGTAATGGCCTATTCATGGCTAGTAATCAGTGGAGCCACCTTGGGTTGCAATGCATGCTCTAAGCCTATTCTTAATCGAGCGAAATTGGGCTTGAAATGCAGTGTTTGGGATGCTTTCCCACTCCTCTTGTATTGCAGCTTGAAAATTTGCTGCTGTCAGATCTTGTCTTTTCTCCAGTCTCCTAGACATGATGGACCACATGGACTCAATCCAGCTGAGATCAGGGGAGTTGGAAGGCCACTCCATAGTTTGCACTCCCATGCTCTGCAACAAGGTCTTGGTCTCCTTGGCAGTGTGGGCTGTGGCTCCATCTTGCTGAAAAATCCATGAATCCTGATATGGGGTGCCTTGCATGATTTTCTGACAAGCAGGAATGAAGCTTTGCTGCAGCAGCTCCCTGTACACCTCTCCAGTGACCCCTTTTCTCTTCTTACCACTGGCATCGATGCTTTTGAGGCCTGTGGTGCCCACTGTGACAAACAGAGGGGTCCTGCCAAAGCACGAAACACCTGCATACACGTGGACTTTGTGGGTATTGTTTTTGAAGGCACATCGAGCAGGAGGTGTGTCGCCTCTCCATACCCAGCACTTGCTGCCAACACCTTGGGGGTGAAGCCAGAAATACTTGCTGTCCGTGATAACAATGTTCTTCCATGTTGGTCGAATCCATTTCTTGCAGAAACGAAGTCGAGCATCCATTTGCTTGGGAGTCAGATGGGGTTTTCTCTGTGCTCGAAGGGGTCGAGCCAGGTCCTGCTGCTTAAGGGAGCGACGCACTGTCTCGCTGCATACTGCAACACCCAACTCCTTCTGGACATGACCCACGAGATCCTTGCAGCTCATTTTGGCTTTTGTGCCTCGCTTCAAAGCTCTCTTTGCTTGTTCTCCAGCTAGTTTCCTTGGTCTGCCAGAACGAGGCATGTCACCCAGGTCGCCAGTTTTCTCATATTTCTGCAGCAGCCTGCTGACAGTCCTGGGGTGGCAACCGAACTCCTTGGCCGCCTCTTTGATGCTTTTTAAGTGTTTAGCTAGCGTGACAATGGCAAATCGCCTCTCCCTTCTCGATGTATTGGCTGTCATAGTGCTCTTCGTGGGCTGCAACAGTGAACAAACAGCAGCATTTGCTGATACCAGAGGCTGCTGAAAATCAAGTATCGCCAAGTTCTATTCATAGCACCCAAAAGCGTGTTGGACAACTTGTCGCGCGTAGATGATGCAGATTTTACCCTTCAAACCCTTACTTAGGTCATTTTACCCTTGATACAAGCCTAAAAACTGCCCTTTGCACAGTGGTTAACAGTTTTTTGTCGACACGAATCACTGGCTCCTGCCAGAAACAAAGGTAATGGCCTATTCATGGCTAGTAATCAGTGGAGCCACCTTGGGTTGCAATGCATGCTCTAAGCCTATTCTTAATCGAGCGAAATTGGGCTTGAAATGCAGTGTTTGGGATGCTTTCCCACTCCTCTTGTATTGCAGCTTGAAAATTTGCTGCTGTCAGATCTTGTCTTTTCTCCAGTCTCCTAGACATGATGGACCACATGGACTCAATCCAGCTGAGATCAGGGGAGTTGGAAGGCCACTCCATAGTTTGCACTCCCATGCTCTGCAACAAGGTCTTGGTCTCCTTGGCAGTGTGGGCTGTGGCTCCATCTTGCTGAAAAATCCATGAATCCTGATATGGGGTGCCTTGCATGATTTTCTGACAAGCAGGAATGAAGCTTTGCTGCAGCAGCTCCCTGTACACCTCTCCAGTGACCCCTTTTCTCTTCTTACCACTGGCATCGATGCTTTTGAGGCCTGTGGTGCCCACTGTGACAAACAGAGGGGTCCTGCCAAAGCACGAAACACCTGCATACACGTGGACTTTGTGGGTATTGTTTTTGAAGGCACATCGAGCAGGAGGTGTGTCGCCTCTCCATACCCAGCACTTGCTGCCAACACCTTGGGGGTGAAGCCAGAAATACTTGCTGTCCGTGATAACAATGTTCTTCCATGTTGGTCGAATCCATTTCTTGCAGAAACGAAGTCGAGCATCCATTTGCTTGGGAGTCAGATGGGGTTTTCTCTGTGCTCGAAGGGGTCGAGCCAGGTCCTGCTGCTTAAGGGAGCGACGCACTGTCTCGCTGCATACTGCAACACCCAACTCCTTCTGGACATGACCCACGAGATCCTTGCAGCTCATTTTGGCTTTTGTGCCTCGCTTCAAAGCTCTCTTTGCTTGTTCTCCAGCTAGTTTCCTTGGTCTGCCAGAACGAGGCATGTCACCCAGGTCGCCAGTTTTCTCATATTTCTGCAGCAGCCTGCTGACAGTCCTGGGGTGGCAACCGAACTCCTTGGCCGCCTCTTTGATGCTTTTTAAGTGTTTAGCTAGCGTGACAATGGCAAATCGCCTCTCCCTTCTCGATGTATTGGCTGTCATAGTGCTCTTCGTGGGCTGCAACAGTGAACAAACAGCAGCATTTGCTGATACCAGAGGCTGCTGAAAATCAAGTATCGCCAAGTTCTATTCATAGCACCCAAAAGCGTGTTGGACAACTTGTCGCGCGTAGATGATGCAGATTTTACCCTTCAAACCCTTACTTAGGTCATTTTACCCTTGATACAAGCCTAAAAACTGCCCTTTGCACAGTGGTTAACAGTTTTTTGTCGACACGAATCACTGGCTCCTGCCAGAAACAAAGGTAATGGCCTATTCATGGCTAGTAATCAGTGGAGCCACCTTGGGTTGCAATGCATGCTCTAAGCCTATTCTTAATCGAGCGAAATTGGGCTTGAAATGCAGTGTTTGGGATGCTTTCCCACTCCTCTTGTATTGCAGCTTGAAAATTTGCTGCTGTCAGATCTTGTCTTTTCTCCAGTCTCCTAGACATGATGGACCACATGGACTCAATCCAGCTGAGATCAGGGGAGTTGGAAGGCCACTCCATAGTTTGCACTCCCATGCTCTGCAACAAGGTCTTGGTCTCCTTGGCAGTGTGGGCTGTGGCTCCATCTTGCTGAAAAATCCATGAATCCGGATATGGGGTGCCTTGCATGATTTTCTGACAAGCAGGAATGAAGCTTTGCTGCAGCAGCTCCCTGTACACCTCTCCAGTGACCCCTTTTCTCTTCTTACCACTGGCATCGATGCTTTTGAGGCCTGTGGTGCCCACTGTGACAAACAGAGGGGTCCTGCCAAAGCACGAAACACCTGCATACACGTGGACTTTGTGGGTATTGTTTTTGAAGGCACATCGAGCAGGAGGTGTGTCGCCTCTCCATACCCAGCACTTGCTGCCAACACCTTGGGGGTGAAGCCAGAAATACTTGCTGTCCGTGATAACAATGTTCTTCCATGTTGGTCGAATCCATTTCTTGCAGAAACGAAGTCGAGCATCCATTTGCTTGGGAGTCAGATGGGGTTTTCTCTGTGCTCGAAGGGGTCGAGCCAGGTCCTGCTGCTTAAGGGAGCGACGCACTGTCTCGCTGCATACTGCAACACCCAACTCCTTCTGGACATGACCCACGAGATCCTTGCAGCTCATTTTGGCTTTTGTGCCTCGCTTCAAAGCTCTCTTTGCTTGTTCTCCAGCTAGTTTCCTTGGTCTGCCAGAACGAGGCATGTCACCCAGGTCGCCAGTTTTCTCATATTTCTGCAGCAGCCTGCTGACAGTCCTGGGGTGGCAACCGAACTCCTTGGCCGCCTCTTTGATGCTTTTTAAGTGTTTAGCTAGCGTGACAATGGCAAATCGCCTCTCCCTTCTCGATGTATTGGCTGTCATAGTGCTCTTCGTGGGCTGCAACAGTGAACAAACAGCAGCATTTGCTGATACCAGAGGCTGCTGAAAATCAAGTATCGCCAAGTTCTATTCATAGCACCCAAAAGCGTGTTGGACAACTTGTCGCGCAAAGATGATGCAGATTTTACCCTTCAAACCCTTACTTAGGTCATTTTACCCTTGATACAAGCCTAAAAACTGCCCTTTGCACAGTGGTTAACAGTTTTTTGTCGACACGAATCACTGGCTCCTGCCAGAAACAAAGGTAATGGCCTATTCATGGCTAGTAATCAGTGGAGCCACCTTGGGTTGCAATGCATGCTCTAAGCCTATTCTTAATCGAGCGAAATTGGGCTTGAAATGCAGTGTTTGGGATGCTTTCCCACTCCTCTTGTATTGCAGCTTGAAAATTTGCTGCTGTCAGATCTTGTCTTTTCTCCAGTCTCCTAGACATGATGGACCACATGGACTCAATCCAGCTGAGATCAGGGGAGTTGGAAGGCCACTCCATAGTTTGCACTCCCATGCTCTGCAACAAGGTCTTGGTCTCCTTGGCAGTGTGGGCTGTGGCTCCATCTTGCTGAAAAATCCATGAATCCTGATATGGGGTGCCTTGCATGATTTTCTGACAAGCAGGAATGAAGCTTTGCTGCAGCAGCTCCCTGTACACCTCTCCAGTGACCCCTTTTCTCTTCTTACCACTGGCATCGATGCTTTTGAGGCCTGTGGTGCCCACTGTGACAAACAGAGGGGTCCTGCCAAAGCACGAAACACCTGCATACACGTGGACTTTGTGGGTATTGTTTTTGAAGGCACATCGAGCAGGAGGTGTGTCGCCTCTCCATACCCAGCACTTGCTGCCAACACCTTGGGGGTGAAGCCAGAAATACTTGCTGTCCGTGATAACAATGTTCTTCCATGTTGGTCGAATCCATTTCTTGCAGAAACGAAGTCGAGCATCCATTTGCTTGGGAGTCAGATGGGGTTTTCTCTGTGCTCGAAGGGGTCGAGCCAGGTCCTGCTGCTTAAGGGAGCGACGCACTGTCTCGCTGCATACTGCAACACCCAACTCCTTCTGGACATGACCCACGAGATCCTTGCAGCTCATTTTGGCTTTTGTGCCTCGCTTCAAAGCTCTCTTTGCTTGTTCTCCAGCTAGTTTCCTTGGTCTGCCAGAACGAGGCATGTCACCCAGGTCGCCAGTTTTCTCATATTTCTGCAGCAGCCTGCTGACAGTCCTGGGGTGGCAACCGAACTCCTTGGCCGCCTCTTTGATGCTTTTTAAGTGTTTAGCTAGCGTGACAATGGCAAATCGCCTCTCCCTTCTCGATGTATTGGCTGTCATAGTGCTCTTCGTGGGCTGCAACAGTGAACAAACAGCAGCATTTGCTGATACCAGAGGCTGCTGAAAATCAAGTATCGCCAAGTTCTATTCATAGCACCCAAAAGCGTGTTGGACAACTTGTCGCGCGTAGATGATGCAGATTTTACCCTTCAAACCCTTACTTAGGTCATTTTACCCTTGATACAAGCCTAAAAACTGCCCTTTGCACAGTGGTTAACAGTTTTTTGTCGACACGAATCACTGGCTCCTGCCAGAAACAAAGGTAATGGCCTATTCATGGCTAGTAATCAGTGGAGCCACCTTGGGTTGCAATGCATGCTCTAAGCCTATTCTTAATCGAGCGAAATTGGGCTTGAAATGCAGTGTTTGGGATGCTTTCCCACTCCTCTTGTATTGCAGCTTGAAAATTTGCTGCTGTCAGATCTTGTCTTTTCTCCAGTCTCCTAGACATGATGGACCACATGGACTCAATCCAGCTGAGATCAGGGGAGTTGGAAGGCCACTCCATAGTTTGCACTCCCATGCTCTGCAACAAGGTCTTGGTCTCCTTGGCAGTGTGGGCTGTGGCTCCATCTTGCTGAAAAATCCATGAATCCTGATATGGGGTGCCTTGCATGATTTTCTGACAAGCAGGAATGAAGCTTTGCTGCAGCAGCTCCCTGTACACCTCTCCAGTGACCCCTTTTCTCTTCTTACCACTGGCATCGATGCTTTTGAGGCCTGTGGTGCCCACTGTGACAAACAGAGGGGTCCTGCCAAAGCACGAAACACCTGCATACACGTGGACTTTGTGGGTATTGTTTTTGAAGGCACATCGAGCAGGAGGTGTGTCGCCTCTCCATACCCAGCACTTGCTGCCAACACCTTGGGGGTGAAGCCAGAAATACTTGCTGTCCGTGATAACAATGTTCTTCCATGTTGGTCGAATCCATTTCTTGCAGAAACGAAGTCGAGCATCCATTTGCTTGGGAGTCAGATGGGGTTTTCTCTGTGCTCGAAGGGGTCGAGCCAGGTCCTGCTGCTTAAGGGAGCGACGCACTGTCTCGCTGCATACTGCAACACCCAACTCCTTCTGGACATGACCCACGAGATCCTTGCAGCTCATTTTGGCTTTTGTGCCTCGCTTCAAAGCTCTCTTTGCTTGTTCTCCAGCTAGTTTCCTTGGTCTGCCAGAACGAGGCATGTCACCCAGGTCGCCAGTTTTCTCATATTTCTGCAGCAGCCTGCTGACAGTCCTGGGGTGGCAACCGAACTCCTTGGCCGCCTCTTTGATGCTTTTTAAGTGTTTAGCTAGCGTGACAATGGCAAATCGCCTCTCCCTTCTCGATGTATTGGCTGTCATAGTGCTCTTCGTGGGCTGCGACAGTGAACAAACAGCAGCATTTGCTGATACCAGCGGCTGCTGAAAATCAAGTATCGCCAAGTTCTATTCATAGCACCCAAAAGCGTGTTGGACAACTTGTCGCGCGTAGATGATGCAGATTTTACCCTTCAAACCCTTACTTAGGTCATTTTACCCTTGATACAAGCCTAAAAACTGCCCTTTGCACAGTGGTTAACAGTTTTTTGTCGACACGAATCACTGGCTCCTGCCAGAAACAAAGGTAATGGCCTATTCATGGCTAGTAATCAGTGGAGCCACCTTGGGTTGCAATGCATGCTCTAAGCCTATTCTTAATCGAGCGAAATTGGGCTTGAAATGCAGTGTTTGGGATGCTTTCCCACTCCTCTTGTATTGCAGCTTGAAAATTTGCTGCTGTCAGATCTTGTCTTTTCTCCAGTCTCCTAGACATGATGGACCACATGGACTCAATCCAGCTGAGATCAGGGGAGTTGGAAGGCCACTCCATAGTTTGCACTCCCATGCTCTGCAACAAGGTCTTGGTCTCCTTGGCAGTGTGGGCTGTGGCTCCATCTTGCTGAAAAATCCATGAATCCTGATATGGGGTGCCTTGCATGATTTTCTGACAAGCAGGAATGAAGCTTTGCTGCAGCAGCTCCCTGTACACCTCTCCAGTGACCCCTTTTCTCTTCTTACCACTGGCATCGATGCTTTTGAGGCCTGTGGTGCCCACTGTGACAAACAGAGGGGTCCTGCCAAAGCACGAAACACCTGCATACACGTGGACTTTGTGGGTATTGTTTTTGAAGGCACATCGAGCAGGAGGTGTGTCGCCTCTCCATACCCAGCACTTGCTGCCAACACCTTGGGGGTGAAGCCAGAAATACTTGCTGTCCGTGATAACAATGTTCTTCCATGTTGGTCGAATCCATTTCTTGCAGAAACGAAGTCGAGCATCCATTTGCTTGGGAGTCAGATGGGGTTTTCTCTGTGCTCGAAGGGGTCGAGCCAGGTCCTGCTGCTTAAGGGAGCGACGCACTGTCTCGCTGCATACTGCAACACCCAACTCCTTCTGGACATGACCCACGAGATCCTTGCAGCTCATTTTGGCTTTTGTGCCTCGCTTCAAAGCTCTCTTTGCTTGTTCTCCAGCTAGTTTCCTTGGTCTGCCAGAACGAGGCATGTCACCCAGGTCGCCAGTTTTCTCATATTTCTGCAGCAGCCTGCTGACAGTCCTGGGGTGGCAACCGAACTCCTTGGCCGCCTCTTTGATGCTTTTTAAGTGTTTAGCTAGCGTGACAATGGCAAATCGCCTCTCCCTTCTCGATGTATTGGCTGTCATAGTGCTCTTCGTGGGCTGCGACAGTGAACAAACAGCAGCATTTGCTGATACCAGCGGCTGCTGAAAATCAAGTATCGCCAAGTTCTATTCATAGCACCCAAAAGCGTGTTGGACAACTTGTCGCGCGTAGATGATGCAGATTTTACCCTTCAAACCCTTACTTAGGTCATTTTACCCTTGATACAAGCCTAAAAACTGCCCTTTGCACAGTGGTTAACAGTTTTTTGTCGACACGAATCACTGGCTCCTGCCAGAAACAAAGGTAATGGCCTATTCATGGCTAGTAATCAGTGGAGCCACCTTGGGTTGCAATGCATGCTCTAAGCCTATTCTTAATCGAGCGAAATTGGGCTTGAAATGCAGTGTTTGGGATGCTTTCCCACTCCTCTTGTATTGCAGCTTGAAAATTTGCTGCTGTCAGATCTTGTCTTTTCTCCAGTCTCCTAGACATGATGGACCACATGGACTCAATCCAGCTGAGATCAGGGGAGTTGGAAGGCCACTCCATAGTTTGCACTCCCATGCTCTGCAACAAGGTCTTGGTCTCCTTGGCAGTGTGGGCTGTGGCTCCATCTTGCTGAAAAATCCATGAATCCTGATATGGGGTGCCTTGCATGATTTTCTGACAAGCAGGAATGAAGCTTTGCTGCAGCAGCTCCCTGTACACCTCTCCAGTGACCCCTTTTCTCTTCTTACCACTGGCATCGATGCTTTTGAGGCCTGTGGTGCCCACTGTGACAAACAGAGGGGTCCTGCCAAAGCACGAAACACCTGCATACACGTGGACTTTGTGGGTATTGTTTTTGAAGGCACATCGAGCAGGAGGTGTGTCGCCTCTCCATACCCAGCACTTGCTGCCAACACCTTGGGGGTGAAGCCAGAAATACTTGCTGTCCGTGATAACAATGTTCTTCCATGTTGGTCGAATCCATTTCTTGCAGAAACGAAGTCGAGCATCCATTTGCTTGGGAGTCAGATGGGGTTTTCTCTGTGCTCGAAGGGGTCGAGCCAGGTCCTGCTGCTTAAGGGAGCGACGCACTGTCTCGCTGCATACTGCAACACCCAACTCCTTCTGGACATGACCCACGAGATCCTTGCAGCTCATTTTGGCTTTTGTGCCTCGCTTCAAAGCTCTCTTTGCTTGTTCTCCAGCTAGTTTCCTTGGTCTGCCAGAACGAGGCATGTCACCCAGGTCGCCAGTTTTCTCATATTTCTGCAGCAGCCTGCTGACAGTCCTGGGGTGGCAACCGAACTCCTTGGCCGCCTCTTTGATGCTTTTTAAGTGTTTAGCTAGCGTGACAATGGCAAATCGCCTCTCCCTTCTCGATGTATTGGCTGTCATAGTGCTCTTCGTGGGCTGCAACAGTGAACAAACAGCAGCATTTGCTGATACCAGAGGCTGCTGAAAATCAAGTATCGCCAAGTTCTATTCATAGCACCCAAAAGCGTGTTGGACAACTTGTCGCGCGTAGATGATGCAGATTTTACCCTTCAAACCCTTACTTAGGTCATTTTACCCTTGATACAAGCCTAAAAACTGCCCTTTGCACAGTGGTTAACAGTTTTTTGTCGACACGAATCACTGGCTCCTGCCAGAAACAAAGGTAATGGCCTATTCATGGCTAGTAATCAGTGGAGCCACCTTGGGTTGCAATGCATGCTCTAAGCCTATTCTTAATCGAGCGAAATTGGGCTTGAAATGCAGTGTTTGGGATGCTTTCCCACTCCTCTTGTATTGCAGCTTGAAAATTTGCTGCTGTCAGATCTTGTCTTTTCTCCAGTCTCCTAGACATGATGGACCACATGGACTCAATCCAGCTGAGATCAGGGGAGTTGGAAGGCCACTCCATAGTTTGCACTCCCATGCTCTGCAACAAGGTCTTGGTCTCCTTGGCAGTGTGGGCTGTGGCTCCATCTTGCTGAAAAATCCATGAATCCTGATATGGGGTGCCTTGCATGATTTTCTGACAAGCAGGAATGAAGCTTTGCTGCAGCAGCTCCCTGTACACCTCTCCAGTGACCCCTTTTCTCTTCTTACCACTGGCATCGATGCTTTTGAGGCCTGTGGTGCCCACTGTGACAAACAGAGGGGTCCTGCCAAAGCACGAAACACCTGCATACACGTGGACTTTGTGGGTATTGTTTTTGAAGGCACATCGAGCAGGAGGTGTGTCGCCTCTCCATACCCAGCACTTGCTGCCAACACCTTGGGGGTGAAGCCAGAAATACTTGCTGTCCGTGATAACAATGTTCTTCCATGTTGGTCGAATCCATTTCTTGCAGAAACGAAGTCGAGCATCCATTTGCTTGGGAGTCAGATGGGGTTTTCTCTGTGCTCGAAGGGGTCGAGCCAGGTCCTGCTGCTTAAGGGAGCGACGCACTGTCTCGCTGCATACTGCAACACCCAACTCCTTCTGGACATGACCCACGAGATCCTTGCAGCTCATTTTGGCTTTTGTGCCTCGCTTCAAAGCTCTCTTTGCTTGTTCTCCAGCTAGTTTCCTTGGTCTGCCAGAACGAGGCATGTCACCCAGGTCGCCAGTTTTCTCATATTTCTGCAGCAGCCTGCTGACAGTCCTGGGGTGGCAACCGAACTCCTTGGCCGCCTCTTTGATGCTTTTTAAGTGTTTAGCTAGCGTGACAATGGCAAATCGCCTCTCCCTTCTCGATGTATTGGCTGTCATAGTGCTCTTCGTGGGCTGCAACAGTGAACAAACAGCAGCATTTGCTGATACCAGAGGCTGCTGAAAATCAAGTATCGCCAAGTTCTATTCATAGCACCCAAAAGCGTGTTGGACAACTTGTCGCGCGTAGATGATGCAGATTTTACCCTTCAAACCCTTACTTAGGTCATTTTACCCTTGATACAAGCCTAAAAACTGCCCTTTGCACAGTGGTTAACAGTTTTTTGTCGACACGAATCACTGGCTCCTGCCAGAAACAAAGGTAATGGCCTATTCATGGCTAGTAATCAGTGGAGCCACCTTGGGTTGCAATGCATGCTCTAAGCCTATTCTTAATCGAGCGAAATTGGGCTTGAAATGCAGTGTTTGGGATGCTTTCCCACTCCTCTTGTATTGCAGCTTGAAAATTTGCTGCTGTCAGATCTTGTCTTTTCTCCAGTCTCCTAGACATGATGGACCACATGGACTCAATCCAGCTGAGATCAGGGGAGTTGGAAGGCCACTCCATAGTTTGCACTCCCATGCTCTGCAACAAGGTCTTGGTCTCCTTGGCAGTGTGGGCTGTGGCTCCATCTTGCTGAAAAATCCATGAATCCTGATATGGGGTGCCTTGCATGATTTTCTGACAAGCAGGAATGAAGCTTTGCTGCAGCAGCTCCCTGTACACCTCTCCAGTGACCCCTTTTCTCTTCTTACCACTGGCATCGATGCTTTTGAGGCCTGTGGTGCCCACTGTGACAAACAGAGGGGTCCTGCCAAAGCACGAAACACCTGCATACACGTGGACTTTGTGGGTATTGTTTTTGAAGGCACATCGAGCAGGAGGTGTGTCGCCTCTCCATACCCAGCACTTGCTGCCAACACCTTGGGGGTGAAGCCAGAAATACTTGCTGTCCGTGATAACAATGTTCTTCCATGTTGGTCGAATCCATTTCTTGCAGAAACGAAGTCGAGCATCCATTTGCTTGGGAGTCAGATGGGGTTTTCTCTGTGCTCGAAGGGGTCGAGCCAGGTCCTGCTGCTTAAGGGAGCGACGCACTGTCTCGCTGCATACTGCAACACCCAACTCCTTCTGGACATGACCCACGAGATCCTTGCAGCTCATTTTGGCTTTTGTGCCTCGCTTCAAAGCTCTCTTTGCTTGTTCTCCAGCTAGTTTCCTTGGTCTGCCAGAACGAGGCATGTCACCCAGGTCGCCAGTTTTCTCATATTTCTGCAGCAGCCTGCTGACAGTCCTGGGGTGGCAACCGAACTCCTTGGCCGCCTCTTTGATGCTTTTTAAGTGTTTAGCTAGCGTGACAATGGCAAATCGCCTCTCCCTTCTCGATGTATTGGCTGTCATAGTGCTCTTCGTGGGCTGCAACAGTGAACAAACAGCAGCATTTGCTGATACCAGAGGCTGCTGAAAATCAAGTATCGCCAAGTTCTATTCATAGCACCCAAAAGCGTGTTGGACAACTTGTCGCGCGTAGATGATGCAGATTTTACCCTTCAAACCCTTACTTAGGTCATTTTACCCTTGATACAAGCCTAAAAACTGCCCTTTGCACAGTGGTTAACAGTTTTTTGTCGACACGAATCACTGGCTCCTGCCAGAAACAAAGGTAATGGCCTATTCATGGCTAGTAATCAGTGGAGCCACCTTGGGTTGCAATGCATGCTCTAAGCCTATTCTTAATCGAGCGAAATTGGGCTTGAAATGCAGTGTTTGGGATGCTTTCCCACTCCTCTTGTATTGCAGCTTGAAAATTTGCTGCTGTCAGATCTTGTCTTTTCTCCAGTCTCCTAGACATGATGGACCACATGGACTCAATCCAGCTGAGATCAGGGGAGTTGGAAGGCCACTCCATAGTTTGCACTCCCATGCTCTGCAACAAGGTCTTGGTCTCCTTGGCAGTGTGGGCTGTGGCTCCATCTTGCTGAAAAATCCATGAATCCTGATATGGGGTGCCTTGCATGATTTTCTGACAAGCAGGAATGAAGCTTTGCTGCAGCAGCTCCCTGTACACCTCTCCAGTGACCCCTTTTCTCTTCTTACCACTGGCATCGATGCTTTTGAGGCCTGTGGTGCCCACTGTGACAAACAGAGGGGTCCTGCCAAAGCACGAAACACCTGCATACACGTGGACTTTGTGGGTATTGTTTTTGAAGGCACATCGAGCAGGAGGTGTGTCGCCTCTCCATACCCAGCACTTGCTGCCAACACCTTGGGGGTGAAGCCAGAAATACTTGCTGTCCGTGATAACAATGTTCTTCCATGTTGGTCGAATCCATTTCTTGCAGAAACGAAGTCGAGCATCCATTTGCTTGGGAGTCAGATGGGGTTTTCTCTGTGCTCGAAGGGGTCGAGCCAGGTCCTGCTGCTTAAGGGAGCGACGCACTGTCTCGCTGCATACTGCAACACCCAACTCCTTCTGGACATGACCCACGAGATCCTTGCAGCTCATTTTGGCTTTTGTGCCTCGCTTCAAAGCTCTCTTTGCTTGTTCTCCAGCTAGTTTCCTTGGTCTGCCAGAACGAGGCATGTCACCCAGGTCGCCAGTTTTCTCATATTTCTGCAGCAGCCTGCTGACAGTCCTGGGGTGGCAACCGAACTCCTTGGCCGCCTCTTTGATGCTTTTTAAGTGTTTAGCTAGCGTGACAATGGCAAATCGCCTCTCCCTTCTCGATGTATTGGCTGTCATAGTGCTCTTCGTGGGCTGCAACAGTGAACAAACAGCAGCATTTGCTGATACCAGAGGCTGCTGAAAATCAAGTATCGCCAAGTTCTATTCATAGCACCCAAAAGCGTGTTGGACAACTTGTCGCGCGTAGATGATGCAGATTTTACCCTTCAAACCCTTACTTAGGTCATTTTACCCTTGATACAAGCCTAAAAACTGCCCTTTGCACAGTGGTTAACAGTTTTTTGTCGACACGAATCACTGGCTCCTGCCAGAAACAAAGGTAATGGCCTATTCATGGCTAGTAATCAGTGGAGCCACCTTGGGTTGCAATGCATGCTCTAAGCCTATTCTTAATCGAGCGAAATTGGGCTTGAAATGCAGTGTTTGGGATGCTTTCCCACTCCTCTTGTATTGCAGCTTGAAAATTTGCTGCTGTCAGATCTTGTCTTTTCTCCAGTCTCCTAGACATGATGGACCACATGGACTCAATCCAGCTGAGATCAGGGGAGTTGGAAGGCCACTCCATAGTTTGCACTCCCATGCTCTGCAACAAGGTCTTGGTCTCCTTGGCAGTGTGGGCTGTGGCTCCATCTTGCTGAAAAATCCATGAATCCTGATATGGGGTGCCTTGCATGATTTTCTGACAAGCAGGAATGAAGCTTTGCTGCAGCAGCTCCCTGTACACCTCTCCAGTGACCCCTTTTCTCTTCTTACCACTGGCATCGATGCTTTTGAGGCCTGTGGTGCCCACTGTGACAAACAGAGGGGTCCTGCCAAAGCACGAAACACCTGCATACACGTGGACTTTGTGGGTATTGTTTTTGAAGGCACATCGAGCAGGAGGTGTGTCGCCTCTCCATACCCAGCACTTGCTGCCAACACCTTGGGGGTGAAGCCAGAAATACTTGCTGTCCGTGATAACAATGTTCTTCCATGTTGGTCGAATCCATTTCTTGCAGAAACGAAGTCGAGCATCCATTTGCTTGGGAGTCAGATGGGGTTTTCTCTGTGCTCGAAGGGGTCGAGCCAGGTCCTGCTGCTTAAGGGAGCGACGCACTGTCTCGCTGCATACTGCAACACCCAACTCCTTCTGGACATGACCCACGAGATCCTTGCAGCTCATTTTGGCTTTTGTGCCTCGCTTCAAAGCTCTCTTTGCTTGTTCTCCAGCTAGTTTCCTTGGTCTGCCAGAACGAGGCATGTCACCCAGGTCGCCAGTTTTCTCATATTTCTGCAGCAGCCTGCTGACAGTCCTGGGGTGGCAACCGAACTCCTTGGCCGCCTCTTTGATGCTTTTTAAGTGTTTAGCTAGCGTGACAATGGCAAATCGCCTCTCCCTTCTCGATGTATTGGCTGTCATAGTGCTCTTCGTGGGCTGCAACAGTGAACAAACAGCAGCATTTGCTGATACCAGAGGCTGCTGAAAATCAAGTATCGCCAAGTTCTATTCATAGCACCCAAAAGCGTGTTGGACAACTTGTCGCGCGTAGATGATGCAGATTTTACCCTTCAAACCCTTACTTAGGTCATTTTACCCTTGATACAAGCCTAAAAACTGCCCTTTGCACAGTGGTTAACAGTTTTTTGTCGACACGAATCACTGGCTCCTGCCAGAAACAAAGGTAATGGCCTATTCATGGCTAGTAATCAGTGGAGCCACCTTGGGTTGCAATGCATGCTCTAAGCCTATTCTTAATCGAGCGAAATTGGGCTTGAAATGCAGTGTTTGGGATGCTTTCCCACTCCTCTTGTATTGCAGCTTGAAAATTTGCTGCTGTCAGATCTTGTCTTTTCTCCAGTCTCCTAGACATGATGGACCACATGGACTCAATCCAGCTGAGATCAGGGGAGTTGGAAGGCCACTCCATAGTTTGCACTCCCATGCTCTGCAACAAGGTCTTGGTCTCCTTGGCAGTGTGGGCTGTGGCTCCATCTTGCTGAAAAATCCATGAATCCTGATATGGGGTGCCTTGCATGATTTTCTGACAAGCAGGAATGAAGCTTTGCTGCAGCAGCTCCCTGTACACCTCTCCAGTGACCCCTTTTCTCTTCTTACCACTGGCATCGATGCTTTTGAGGCCTGTGGTGCCCACTGTGACAAACAGAGGGGTCCTGCCAAAGCACGAAACACCTGCATACACGTGGACTTTGTGGGTATTGTTTTTGAAGGCACATCGAGCAGGAGGTGTGTCGCCTCTCCATACCCAGCACTTGCTGCCAACACCTTGGGGGTGAAGCCAGAAATACTTGCTGTCCGTGATAACAATGTTCTTCCATGTTGGTCGAATCCATTTCTTGCAGAAACGAAGTCGAGCATCCATTTGCTTGGGAGTCAGATGGGGT
Source organism: Convolutriloba macropyga (assembly GCF_964194025.1). Lineage (NCBI taxonomy): Eukaryota > Metazoa > Xenacoelomorpha > Acoela > Convolutidae > Convolutriloba > Convolutriloba macropyga. The sequence continues at coordinate 19,719 of NW_027453109.1, read as the reverse complement.
TTTCTCTGTGCTCGAAGGGGTCGAGCCAGGTCCTGCTGCTTAAGGGAGCGACGCACTGTCTCGCTGCATACTGCAACACCCAACTCCTTCTGGACATGACCCACGAGATCCTTGCAGCTCATTTTGGCTTTTGTGCCTCGCTTCAAAGCTCTCTTTGCTTGTTCTCCAGCTAGTTTCCTTGGTCTGCCAGAACGAGGCATGTCACCCAGGTCGCCAGTTTTCTCATATTTCTGCAGCAGCCTGCTGACAGTCCTGGGGTGGCAACCGAACTCCTTGGCCGCCTCTTTGATGCTTTTTAAGTGTTTAGCTAGCGTGACAATGGCAAATCGCCTCTCCCTTCTCGATGTATTGGCTGTCATAGTGCTCTTCGTGGGCTGCAACAGTGAACAAACAGCAGCATTTGCTGATACCAGAGGCTGCTGAAAATCAAGTATCGCCAAGTTCTATTCATAGCACCCAAAAGCGTGTTGGACAACTTGTCGCGCGTAGATGATGCAGATTTTACCCTTCAAACCCTTACTTAGGTCATTTTACCCTTGATACAAGCCTAAAAACTGCCCTTTGCACAGTGGTTAACAGTTTTTTGTCGACACGAATCACTGGCTCCTGCCAGAAACAAAGGTAATGGCCTATTCATGGCTAGTAATCAGTGGAGCCACCTTGGGTTGCAATGCATGCTCTAAGCCTATTCTTAATCGAGCGAAATTGGGCTTGAAATGCAGTGTTTGGGATGCTTTCCCACTCCTCTTGTATTGCAGCTTGAAAATTTGCTGCTGTCAGATCTTGTCTTTTCTCCAGTCTCCTAGACATGATGGACCACATGGACTCAATCCAGCTGAGATCAGGGGAGTTGGAAGGCCACTCCATAGTTTGCACTCCCATGCTCTGCAACAAGGTCTTGGTCTCCTTGGCAGTGTGGGCTGTGGCTCCATCTTGCTGAAAAATCCATGAATCCTGATATGGGGTGCCTTGCATGATTTTCTGACAAGCAGGAATGAAGCTTTGCTGCAGCAGCTCCCTGTACACCTCTCCAGTGACCCCTTTTCTCTTCTTACCACTGGCATCGATGCTTTTGAGGCCTGTGGTGCCCACTGTGACAAACAGAGGGGTCCTGCCAAAGCACGAAACACCTGCATACACGTGGACTTTGTGGGTATTGTTTTTGAAGGCACATCGAGCAGGAGGTGTGTCGCCTCTCCATACCCAGCACTTGCTGCCAACACCTTGGGGGTGAAGCCAGAAATACTTGCTGTCCGTGATAACAATGTTCTTCCATGTTGGTCGAATCCATTTCTTGCAGAAACGAAGTCGAGCATCCATTTGCTTGGGAGTCAGATGGGGTTTTCTCTGTGCTCGAAGGGGTCGAGCCAGGTCCTGCTGCTTAAGGGAGCGACGCACTGTCTCGCTGCATACTGCAACACCCAACTCCTTCTGGACATGACCCACGAGATCCTTGCAGCTCATTTTGGCTTTTGTGCCTCGCTTCAAAGCTCTCTTTGCTTGTTCTCCAGCTAGTTTCCTTGGTCTGCCAGAACGAGGCATGTCACCCAGGTCGCCAGTTTTCTCATATTTCTGCAGCAGCCTGCTGACAGTCCTGGGGTGGCAACCGAACTCCTTGGCCGCCTCTTTGATGCTTTTTAAGTGTTTAGCTAGCGTGACAATGGCAAATCGCCTCTCCCTTCTCGATGTATTGGCTGTCATAGTGCTCTTCGTGGGCTGCAACAGTGAACAAACAGCAGCATTTGCTGATACCAGAGGCTGCTGAAAATCAAGTATCGCCAAGTTCTATTCATAGCACCCAAAAGCGTGTTGGACAACTTGTCGCGCGTAGATGATGCAGATTTTACCCTTCAAACCCTTACTTAGGTCATTTTACCCTTGATACAAGCCTAAAAACTGCCCTTTGCACAGTGGTTAACAGTTTTTTGTCGACACGAATCACTGGCTCCTGCCAGAAACAAAGGTAATGGCCTATTCATGGCTAGTAATCAGTGGAGCCACCTTGGGTTGCAATGCATGCTCTAAGCCTATTCTTAATCGAGCGAAATTGGGCTTGAAATGCAGTGTTTGGGATGCTTTCCCACTCCTCTTGTATTGCAGCTTGAAAATTTGCTGCTGTCAGATCTTGTCTTTTCTCCAGTCTCCTAGACATGATGGACCACATGGACTCAATCCAGCTGAGATCAGGGGAGTTGGAAGGCCACTCCATAGTTTGCACTCCCATGCTCTGCAACAAGGTCTTGGTCTCCTTGGCAGTGTGGGCTGTGGCTCCATCTTGCTGAAAAATCCATGAATCCTGATATGGGGTGCCTTGCATGATTTTCTGACAAGCAGGAATGAAGCTTTGCTGCAGCAGCTCCCTGTACACCTCTCCAGTGACCCCTTTTCTCTTCTTACCACTGGCATCGATGCTTTTGAGGCCTGTGGTGCCCACTGTGACAAACAGAGGGGTCCTGCCAAAGCACGAAACACCTGCATACACGTGGACTTTGTGGGTATTGTTTTTGAAGGCACATCGAGCAGGAGGTGTGTCGCCTCTCCATACCCAGCACTTGCTGCCAACACCTTGGGGGTGAAGCCAGAAATACTTGCTGTCCGTGATAACAATGTTCTTCCATGTTGGTCGAATCCATTTCTTGCAGAAACGAAGTCGAGCATCCATTTGCTTGGGAGTCAGATGGGGTTTTCTCTGTGCTCGAAGGGGTCGAGCCAGGTCCTGCTGCTTAAGGGAGCGACGCACTGTCTCGCTGCATACTGCAACACCCAACTCCTTCTGGACATGACCCACGAGATCCTTGCAGCTCATTTTGGCTTTTGTGCCTCGCTTCAAAGCTCTCTTTGCTTGTTCTCCAGCTAGTTTCCTTGGTCTGCCAGAACGAGGCATGTCACCCAGGTCGCCAGTTTTCTCATATTTCTGCAGCAGCCTGCTGACAGTCCTGGGGTGGCAACCGAACTCCTTGGCCGCCTCTTTGATGCTTTTTAAGTGTTTAGCTAGCGTGACAATGGCAAATCGCCTCTCCCTTCTCGATGTATTGGCTGTCATAGTGCTCTTCGTGGGCTGCAACAGTGAACAAACAGCAGCATTTGCTGATACCAGAGGCTGCTGAAAATCAAGTATCGCCAAGTTCTATTCATAGCACCCAAAAGCGTGTTGGACAACTTGTCGCGCGTAGATGATGCAGATTTTACCCTTCAAACCCTTACTTAGGTCATTTTACCCTTGATACAAGCCTAAAAACTGCCCTTTGCACACTCATACTACAAAAGTTTTGTCACGTTAGCTACACAGAAATGCCGTAATCTGTGGCAACACCCACATTATACATATGCCTCATAGGTAGCATCATGGATGGAAAGCTTTGATGGTATCCTTGCTGTTTATTACCATTTTGGGCCTCCATTGCTGCCTTGGTGTGATCTGTGCAGTTTCATTTGCATGCCATGGGGCTGACAGCTAGCTCTGGAAATCGACCGTGTCGGCCCGCAACCATGATGGGCACAGAAGATGGGGCTTCAACCACCCAAGGATGCCTATGAGGGTTGCATAAATGTGAAATGGCACAAGTTAAGCTAGGAATTACCTGGGATGGGCGTGTAGGGGGGGCGTGGCACCAGATGTAAGGCATCGCTGAAAGCTGTCCGTGGACGGGGCTAACTGGCTGTGGACTCCCGTTCACTGTTTTGGCCATAACTTTTTCATATGATATCGGATTGAGGAGATTTTTTGCTCACCAGAAAGCGGACGATGAGATCTAGATGCTCATCTTTCAACTTCAATGAAATTCGCATAGATGACGACACAGTACATTAACAGAACATTTCCAATTCGGGTCCAAAAATGTCAGAAAAAAAGTGTCCATTCAGGCCCAGAAATGGCCTCCAAAGATCAGCTACCCCTAATTAGCCATGGAATGCACCCACATGCAGGCAAATGTGACCTCATGCACCGACATGTGAATGGGAAGGGCCCCCTCAATGGCCTGGCCACCCCAGACTTGTGGGCCATACCTGCCCCCTAATTTCTAACACAGGAAGCCTGGGGCATGGCCATGTGTTGTGCCTCCCTGTGCACCATGCTCCCCTTGTAGCTAGACCAAGTTGCCCCCAAGACCACATCATTGACACACAATGTGCGTGTCAAGATACCATTCGCACCCCTTGTCATTGCCATGTATGGCCCTCATGCAAAAATGCAAAACAGATCAGCGCCCATGATGATTGCAGCCATGGGGCATGACTTTTCAGGCATGGCTTGCAACCATGAGAGACATTCTCCTGTCAAGGAGGGATGGGGCTGAATGAAGACACTTCCATGTACAAGCATGCCGGAAATTTCATCGTGATACCCTCATATGCCTAGTATCTAGCATGCATTAAATTTCCTCCAACAATCAACATGTAGGGAAAAACCAACCCTCTAACAAATATGCACACATGATTTCAACATTGGCTTGCCCCCCCCTTAACTTGGATTGATGCACCCAAAAATGGAAGCCAAGAGTTCCATTACAAGTAAACAAGCTGACAATGGCCAAAAACAATGGAACAATGGGGCGCTTGGTGCTCATCTGGTCCCACATCCTGTTGACAAAACTTTTGTAGTATGAGTGTATATCTAGAGACTAGAGGTGCTACCGTGCTACCGTGCTCCAGGTACTAGGATATATCAAAATTAACCTCCATGTGTACACCTGGCTTGCCAGTTGATAACCAGGACTTGACAGGGCCGAGGCCCGAGACAGCACCAGGTACCTGCACCTACCCTACGAGTACCTACCGGCTACCTATCGCTACCTGTGCTCGTAGGTAGGGTACCTGCGGCCCCAAGATTGTCGGCCACAGCTCCATCCGATCCGCTACATTGCCAACGGAGTACGGACATACGCTAACAATACGTACGCTTACGCAGTAGAATTGAACTCGTTTCTCGAGCCAGCGGTCTTCTCGCCCGCAACCCGGCCCGTGCGCCGCCAGCCCGCAGCCGGTCCGCACCAGCGTAGGACCGAGATCGTGACGAAGGTGGGTCGCTCAAGTGCGTGGATGTATGGGGGATGGAGTCGACGCAAGAGGTCGTCTGGGAGGCGGTGGGCTCGGCAGAGGCGGTCGCGCGGCGGCCGGAGCCACGCAGTGCACATACGCTGGTCGCCTTGACCCACAACCGCGGTTGCGTGCTGTTCGGGGGCGAGGCACCGGCACTGGACCAGCAGAGCATAGCCAGGAGGCTTGGGGACGTCTGGCGCTTCACATTGGGGCCTGATGGTGCGCCGCCGCACGCCCACCACTGCAGTGCTCCTCAACGTCAAGGGGACATAACCCCGTCACTTCAGCACCTCTTCAGCAAGCCACCGTTCGCCGTCACCTGTGATATGTACTGACGAAATAAAGGCCAGGCCAAAGACAACATCTCGGGAGAGCTAAGGCTGACTGTCCTGCATGGAGGGATCAAGTGGGAGACACGTCCAAAGGGGCCAGGGGCGACAGTGGCTGATGGGATTTGGAATTATGTCAATCAAGCATGACGCCGTTGTATTGACTGAGTGGCTCTCCGTGCAGGAGATGAAGGGGGCGGCGTGTCCCGGAGCTTCCGCTGGGAGCCTGAGGAGTGCTCCTCCGTGTTTGGGGAGGAAGTCCCGACCCCGAGGAGCAACCACGCCATGGCGGTCCATGGCAGCCATCTGCTGGTGTTTGGAGGGTGGCATGCCCTGGGGCTGCAGCCCGTCGCGGCGCTGGAGGTGCTGGACCTCACCACCATGTGCTGGACCCACGGCTCCACGACCGGGCGCGCGCCCTGCCCCCGAGGGAATCCCACCATGGTGATAGCTGCACGCCCGCGTGGCCCCCAACAGTGCACGGTTGTTAACTCCCAGGTGGCAGAGTCAAGCACGGGCCGCAGACCGGCACTCACATGGCTCGCGCGGCTCTGCCGGGGCGCAGGTCGTACATGATTCCCAGTGCACTGTGTTTGGCGGCTGGAACAAGGAGCAGCGCTTCAACGACGTGCATTCGCTGTGCTTGAGCACCTGGGCGTGGTCGTCCCCTGATGCCACCAACTCCCTGTCCGGAGGCGACGAGGTGCGCCCCATGATATCCCCCCCCCCCCCCCCCCCCCGCCCAAGGACGCCATCGCGGCAGGCAGACACCCGTGTCGCAACGGCAGCTCTCCGTCTTCCCCTGGCACATACAGGCGGCAGCCCAGCTCTTGTCATGCTCCCATCCTGCTCTGCCCCTCGCCTGCAGACGGTCGATCGCTTTGGCGTACTACAGCATCAACGTGGTGCCATGCGTTTGCCTCTCAGGCTCCGCCGGGAACAACGGACCACTCTGCAGTCGTCTGGCAGGAATCCGGGGGCTCTGCCAGCACCGCAAAGATGGTTGTCTTTGGAGGGTCGACCAGGGACGGGCCCACCAATGCGGTGTGGGCTCTGGATCTGAAGCTGTGGACGTGGGAGCGCCTGGAGCCCGCTGGAACGCGGCCCTGCGCCAGGACCGCCCACGCCGCGGTGATTGTTGGGGACAGAATGATCGTGGCGGGGGGAGAGGTGCGGCACTGCATCCCCTGAGAATATGGGCGGGGACACGTCTGTGGTGTGTGTGTGTGTGTGTGTGTGTGAGAGAGAGAGAGAGAGAGAGAGAGAGAGAGAGACAGACAGACAGAGGTGCAGGGGCCACTCCGCCGCACGACAATGCCGTAACTCGGAGCAGCGCCCCTTGCACGCAGGTCACCGGCCACACGACCCAGCTGCAGGACTGCCACATGCTCGACCTCCGGAGCTGTTCCTGGAGTAAATTGGCCAACCTTCCCGAGCCCACATGCCGCCACTCCCTGGTGCACGATGCTCACAGTCAGGTGCTAGTGATGTTTGGAGGCTACGGGCCGGACCGGGAGACCGACAGCCTTGTCATTGGGCGGCTGACAACGGCTGCAGGGCACGATGTCGGCCAGGCAGTAGGGCACACCGTATGTTCAGGTGAGTGTTGCGGCCCTGACATCAGCGATCCCTCAACAGTTGTGCGTACACTGACGTGAAGGCCGGCCCGCGATCTGTGTCACATAGGCGAGGAGGGGGCCGGGGCGCAGCCTGAGATTCGTAAGCAGGAGACCTGGGACTCACGGCCGGCGTTGAGAGCTGCTGACCTGGGGAGCGAGGCGGACGGCCTGCAAGGCGTCAGGCTGCAAAAGCTGCTGCACCGCCGAGCGGTGGACGGCGGCTACGACACCTACATCGACCCACCCACAGGTTACAGCGTCTTCACCTCACGCTACCTCAAGCGACGGCCGTGCTGCGGCAACCGCTGCCGACACGTGAGTTCCCCTGCCTGCTGTTGTTGTCTTTCAGGCCGACAGTGGCAAGATAGCATGTGCGGAGCAGTAGCGTAGCACCTGCAGATTCCGCGCCGCTCACGTGTGGCCCTGGGGTCTGGAGTCCAACAATATGAATTCTGTCGCAGTGCCCGCACGGACACGTCAACGTCCCAAAGCTGAATCAGGCTGCAGCGCGGCACACAACGGATGGAGACCTCAGCTGGTGACGACGGTACGGGCAGCATCGGTTCCATCCTCACAACAGCTCACACGACCGCCAAACAGATCGGAGCATCGGGCAGCACAGCACAACGATCCCCGGCCCATGCCTGGTCCACAGTGCCGGCGGGCGATCTTTCATACACAGCACGTCACCGTCAAGGCCACCAATGACACATTAAATTTCTCACAGCCCCCGATAGCCACCCACCACTTGCGCCGCCCCCACAGGCATGTCCGTGACTGCAAAGCATCACTGCCGCCGCCGTCGCCGCCATCAACGCAATGATGTGCGACTCTCCACGGCAAGACTTTCTCATCCGGGGCCTGGGCCCTAATCTGCCAACGCCCGGATGCTAAGACACACCACTCAGCCACCCACCGCCCTCGTGGCCCTTCAACCCTACTCACAGTCATCACACACGAGGCCAGCGCGCCACAGCTGAGTGCATTAAAGCAATAATTACACCTGCAAGGCTCTGTGACAGCGCGTGCCAGGCGGGGAGAAACGGCGCCACGGTTGCAGCGGCTACCACGGTCGAGGCGTTGTCACATGGGCGTATGGGCTGGGTTGCTTCCACGATTGAACGGTGTGTGTGCCTTGAATCCGGCAAGGCCCCGTTCCCACCATACCGTTGCCTGCCCCCGGCTCCGATCACACAGCAGCGCTGGAGACTATATCCAGGAAGTGCACCTGGCCATTGTCATCGCCAACGGCAAGCCGCCTCTTGCCGCTGTCGCTGTCGCCGGCCGAGCCGCTGACAGAGCACAGCCAACCGGGCGTCGCGGCCATGACAGTGGGGGAGCAGTCCACCTGGAGCAGCGATGCCTGCTTGCCCGTGTTGATACTCCACACCTTCAGGCAGTGCAGCCATAGCAGTTCACAGTCAACGCCCGTCATTCACCCCCCCCCCCCCCTCTCTGTCTCAGAGATGGTGACAGATTGTCGTTAGCAACGATTTCACTCGCAGGACACTCGTGACCGCATCTGTGCTCGCCATCGCGGCACACTTGCCTGGATCTTCCGGTCCCACGAACTGCTCAGCCCCGCATGGCCATCTGCCGACAGCGAGCAGCTCAGCCCTCTGGTCACCCACTCGCTGACGCCGTGGATCCGATGCGTCACCCCCTTGCGTTTCAGGTCCAGCACCCACACCTGCGGCTCCGTGGGGTCGTTGGTGGATGCCACCATGCCAGTGGTGCCGTCTGCGGTGATCGAAACCTCGGCGGCACGGCCCATGCCCGGGCATTCAATCCGTCCATCCAGGGCAACCGTTGGGCTCTCCCCCTGCAGACCCTCAAGTCGGCAGAGGAAGACACTGTTGGGGTGCCATCCCCCGAGAAGCGCAGGGGTCGGGTCCACCCCACCGGCGCCGTCGCACCCTAGAGCCACGCACGTGAGGCCACAGCTCAGCTCCATCCCATGCTTCACAGTGCTCGGATCCCCTCTATGGCTCACCACCACCCTGCGGTCCTCATCGCCGACGCTGACAACCCAACGTGGGTCGTCCGTAAACTTGACTCCTTTCACCGGCCCTTCGTGAGCATCGATGGACTGCAGAAGACGGCTGCCTGGTGGATCCGTGGTGAACTCAAATATAAGGACCTGTCCTTCATCAGTCCCCACGGCGGCCCTGGACCCATCCGATGAGAGGCAGCAGCACTTGGGCACCTCATCTTCCACATTCTCTCGGCGCCCGGCACCTGCCCACAGGCACTGTCCGGCGGATGTGTCCCACAATAGCATTTGCTGGTCTGCGGCCACCGACAAGCACCTCCTCCCGTCGCTTGACATGGCCAGGCCTCCGACGGGGGAGGAGTGCTGCCGCACCTCCTGCTGCTTCTGCTGCCGGGCAATGGCCTCGCCAACTCCCCACCTGTGATCACGGGGCAGTCCCGGTCCAGGGAACTCAGCGCTGTCCCGGTTGATGCAAGGCCAGACAAGGGGCTGAGACCATGTTGGGGAACCGTTTATTGGGAAGGAGGTTTCTGAGAAGGGTAAGGAAACCGCTCTGGCAACTCGCACTTTGCAGCGTGGGAAGACCCACCTGCGGATGTCCAAGCTGGAGCTGAACACTTCGCTGCCGTCCGGCACAACGGCACAGCCGAAACAACCAGAGAACGTTGGGAGCTTTGCCACGCACGTGAGGCCCTGTGCGCCAGGTTTGACCGTCAAGCGCCAGACCCTCATGGAGTCATCATCCGCCCCTGACACCACCAACTTGCCGGCAGGGCACACCTCCACTGAGTGGATCCAGTCAGTGTGACCCTCGGCACATATGCAGGCCTCGACCTCCACAGGTGGGCTCGACTTGCCCTGCCTGGAGGGCGAGGCCTTCTGGCCCGCGTGACTCCTTCCGGTCACAGTGCTGGAGGCAGCTCCAGCCTTGGGCTGGGTTGTGGCGGGAGCGGAGAGCGTCCACACTCTGAGCTTGGCATCGTCACAGGCCGCCAGGACGTGTAAGGCATCGCCAGTAATGGCCACGCTGCGAACCTGCAGCAACAGCAGAAAACGGAACCGTGCCAGAGAGAGGGACAGGGGGTGGCGCCGGGTGTGAGACTGGCCCTCATTCATAGCGCTGGCCGCTACAGCAACGAGCAACCGGCCTACCCTCAAGCTCCTCAGGGGCCGGAGCCAGACTTACCTCGTCTGGACAGCCCATGAGATGGAATGCAGGCCGCCACTTGGAACCGCCTGGCAGGGACTGCCAAACGACAGTGCTGCCATCCTGAGCTCCGGAGACAAGCCGGTCGCCGCTCGCTGCAAGGCTTGTGACGTGCGCATCCCCGTGGCCGATGAGTGGCGTGCCTGTGCGTTTCCCGGCTGTCGCGTCCACCATGATGATGCTGACGCCGCAGGCAACAGCTAGCGATGCCTTGCCGGTGGCAACCACCGCCATGGCTGATGCGTCATCCTCTGGCCCCTCACGTAGAGTCATCTGCGTGCGGTTGTCACGGCACACCACGGACGCATGACACAACGGCTGGGATTGAGCTAACCCTAGGCTAGGCCCCGAGAAGTGTCCACAGGCGTCTGAAGAACAGGAGACACGTCGTCTGTATTCGAGACACAGAACGCAGCGGCACCGCGGCCCAGGGCTGTGGTGGGGTCTGAGCTGGGGGTGGGGCAGAGGATGCCGCAATGCGTACCGAATGCAGGCTGCTGCCTGTTGCGAGGTTCCACAGCATCAGCACGCCCTCCTCATCACAGGAAGCTGCCCAGGCATCCCCGTTCAGGAACGTCACGCCCCGCACCACACAGGTGTGGCCCAGGAGATTCTTCCACACCGATCCATCCTCCAGCAACCACACCTGCAGCAGCAGACGTAGTAGCAGCACATCAACCGGACGCTGTGGTGCCTTCAGGACGCGGCAGCAGCTGACGGTCCGTGTGTGTTGTGGCCCATGCTGACCAACCACTGCCTGGCTGACGACGCCCTCACCTTCACCGTGAAGTCGTTCCCTCCAGAGACTATCATTTTCCCCGAGCTTGACATCGACATGCACCGCACCCAGTCAGAATGGGCGGCCAGGACCTGCCGCAGCGGTCCGTCTGTTGCTGCCATCAACCCTGTAGGCCGGGAGGGGAGGGTCAGCGTTTCAAGTGAGACAGCTTTGACAAGCGCATGGCCAAGGAATCTGCAGCTTAGTGTGAGGACAGGGGGAAGGGACAAGGGGGGAGAGCCGCCCGCCGGGGGGGGGGGGGGGGGGGGGTAGGCACCTGGACGTGGCAGCAATGAGATCCTCAGAGCATGAGAAGATCCAGGCCCTGAGCCCGCAATAGGAATTGTTCCCTTCCCCAGACGGTCTCTTGCTATGGCATGAGCTGCATCGGACTGCAGACAGACTCGTCAGCCTTACTCATCAGCCCCTTGGATCGGGCTTTCATGGGCTACCAAGAGCAGCACAGAAAAAGTCTGTCTGTCTGTCTGTCTGTCTGGTGCCTATGTCACCTGTTGCCCCGCCCCACCCTGCCCCCCCCATGCACTGTGTATCGACGCTGCTCCACCTGCTCTGTTCTCCCCCCCTGGCCGTTCTAGAGCTGCCAATAAAGCGAGGGCAGTCCAGGCCAGTAGCAGCCACTCGCTCACAAAAGATGGATCGTGTGCGTCACCTGCGGCAGTCGTCCAGCGATCTGGAACGCAAGCTGAGAGGGCTCAAGGGCCAGCACATGCGAGGACAGCTGCACGCCACGCCTGACTCCTGTGAAGGAAGAGGCGATGGCGTTCGTGCAGCCGCCGAGCGACGAAGCGGCTTGGCGGTAGTCCGCCAGCAGGAGGGTGATGTCGCCCGTGGCGGCCAGCTTGGCGTCCAGCCAGTTGAAGCTGGTGAGAAGGCCGGCAGCTTCCACCCGGCCTGCTGCCGACTTGGCTTCGGCAAGATGGTGGGGAAGCCACTGTGCAGCAGAGGTGCATTGAGGCAGGGGCGGGGACGGGACGGGACGGGGCGGGGGCGGCAGTTTGAGGGGTATGCCATTGAAACTGAACTGCAACAATCCCAGTGCAGAGCCAAATGCCGCGGAGCCGCACCTGGTAGAAGTAGGCGTCCTCCCGGGAGATGTGCCACCACTGCCCATGGCAAAGCTTGGAGTAGGCATCCACGAGACGGGTGTGGAGCTGGGCGAGCTTCTTGCCGCCGCCGCTCGCCAACCCCTCTGCCCGTATGTAGGCCAGCTGAAGGTCGTGCATGCGCACCGCCACTGGTGGAGCTCCCCCCTGCCACGAGACATTGCAGCCATGTCGTCACGGACTGACGGCCAGGCAATATTGTGGGCTGCCAGCGGCGCTTGCGTCCAACCAGGAAGTGCCTCACAGGCGCGTTGTAGAGGCGGGGGCTACAGAGGGTGGCCGGGTTGGGGTGGGGAGTTGAGGCTCACCTGGAGCTGCAGCAGCATTCCGCTCCCCAGCCGCTGCACAAACTCCTGAACCTCCGTAGCCCCTGACCCTTGGTACACCTCCAGCACACGAAGAGGGATCCAGGTGTCCTCGGGGAACACAGCGAGTTCGGTGTAGCGCTTCACATCCGCTGCTGCACAGTTTGCCAAGCTCACCTGAGTCCGGCATGCGATGGATGGCGTATCGGCTTCTCAGGACTCATCGGAGGCTTGGGTGCATGTCCGGACAAGAACGGGCAGGGCTGTCTTGATGGAATCGGCCAGGATGGGTCGACCATCGCAGGGCTGCGGGTGAGGAAGGGCAGGGAATGAAATGGGATGTTGGCTTCACCTCCATTGCCCGTCCCACTGGGTCCTTGGCGGTGGAGGCCTGCAGGGCCTGCAGGATCTCGGACATCGGGCGGGGGACTGCTGCCGCCATCCCTACAGCCAGTGGGAGCCCTCCGCACAGCTTCACAATCTGTGGCACCAATGACGGGCTCCCGGCCACCCTGTCCAGCATGCGGGCTGCGTCTGCCGGGCCGAGGGACCCGATCACATGCTCCCTTGCACCCTTCTTGGCAAGTAAACCTTCTGTTCTGGTGGTGATTAGCACGACGGTGCCGCTTTGGGTCACCTGCGAGCGGTGGGACAGGCCAAGGGGCAGTCGGATGTATCATGCGCGTGCCCTCAGGCAGTGTCCATCATGGCGGCGTGCTGTTGCTAAGGTTGCAAACGGCTGCTCTGGGCTCAGACCGTGGGCATTGTGAGGAACAGCTCTGCGTTGGCCTCCGTCCAGCAGTCATCGAGCACAAGCAGGGCTGTTTTTTGTGCTAGAAGCGAGGCCAAGTGGGCCTTCCCGTGACCCTCATCCTGTAGCAGAACAGTCTTTGCTGCAACATCACGGACAACACGTTGTCATGTGTACTCGAAGAGAGGGATGGACGCAGACACACACGCACATACACATGGATCCTGGACGCCTACATATTATCGAGGGCATTCAAAGCTCGTGCAGTGGCAGTAGGTAGCAAAGAATTGTTGTCTCCGTTCCAGGAAGTCTGGCCGCACCGTCGCCGTCAGTTCTGCCGAGCCCAGACGCCAGGGCCGCTTGCAGCGCCGTTGCAGCCGATATTTCCTCGCCCAGCGTGACCCAAAGGATGCCATCAGGGAAGCGTTTCCTGAGCTCGGAGTGACGTTTCCGCACAAACCCCGCGATAGCTACGGTCTTGCCAAGGCCTCCCTGACCTCTGATTGACCATACTGCACCGTCATGAGAGCGATCAGAGTGGCTCCCGTTGCCTGTATCAACCCCCACGAGGGACGCCAGATCCTCCTCGATGTCGAGCCGGGGTGCAAAGCCGGGCGGCAGGGGCGGTGGAGGCAAAGGACCGAATTCGAACCCTCCCTCCTTGCTCCGGCCGACTGCAGCTGCCAGTCGATCGTTCATATTCACCAACGACCTGGAAACTAGATTCTTGCAGTCCTACTACACGCAGGCGTTCTTTGCTTGTTCATCCAAGATGGAAGATCGTGAAATGCCCCCGATCGGCTACAGCAACGCACTGCATGGCGTACTCCCCCACCCATGTGCTGCACGCGCTGCATCAGTCTTGAGTCGCCAGCGGTACATCGGCTTTGTGTCGCTTTGGGTGGCGCACGGCCTAAGGATATATGGGCCCGGGAGCGCAGTCGTAAAAACTAAAATATAGAGTGTGGCTTCACGTAGGGTACCTACCTACCCAGATTCGAGACACATGCGCATATATGATGTGCCGGCCCGCCCGCCCGGCGGGTGCCGTCATCGAAAGACTCGTCTGGTCAGCTCCACCTATCCGGTGGCATCCGTACCTACCTACCCTACTAAGGTACCCTACTAGCCACGTGCGTAACGACTGACTGACTGACCCTACTCTAGAGAGAGCGACCTACCGTTAGGTGCTCTTACCTATGGCCGGACCCATGCACTGTCGCAGGTACCCTACCAAGGGCAGGAGTCAGGAGTCAGGACCTCTCTAGCTAGAGGGGATTTGGCATATAATAAACAGATAGACAGACCTATACATTGTGTATGTGAAAGGTTGATTACATCCGAGGGGTTAGCCTATGGGCCAAGTTTAAACGTACCCAGCCGGCCTAGACAAGCCGGTCTGGGTGGCAGGAGCGGAGGAGCCTACGGGACAAGGCCGAGTGCAGCCACGTAGAAATACGAGCGCGCCACGCCCCTACCCACTGTGAAACCACAACAGACGGGGGGACGGGAGACCAGGAGGCCGGAGCAGCCAAAACGCCCGAGCTAACACCGCGCTCCGCCAATTCCTTCAGCAGGGCCTGAAAGTGGCCGCCCAACCGCCCGCCCTCCTCAACCACACACGGGACGAGACGGTGTCGAAAGGCCACAGGTGAGGACGAACTCGCGTCGGCTTGTAGCTTCTCATCCTCCTTCAGCCTAGCCGCGGTCCCTGCCTTGGTAGACGCCGCCGATGCCAGGGTATTTACGAAAACCGAGACGACGGAGCCATCGCACAGCAGGTGCCGACCAGGGCCATAGAAGTCTAGCCACCCCACGTCGCATGGTCGGGTATGGTCAGAGGGACGGAGACCGCGAAGCTCCCATAAGATGTCCGGCTTCTTAGCTCCACAATCTGTAAAAATGGAACATATGACCTAGGGTAGGGTAGCGATATCGATATGATATATATGACCTAGGGTAGGGTAGCGATATCGATATGATATATAGCGATAATCCTTCGATCCATCCAGCGTTCCCAAGCTCGGTCCACCCAGCTGAGGAGCTCTCCAAGCGGCCCAGCCCAGTGAACGCGTATCGCATGTAACAGCCGCTGTGTGGGAGAAGAGAGTCAACACTGCCTTACGCGAACAAGCATCGCACCGTCATTGTCCACACACAGCGTCACCAAGATTGCCGTTTGTTTATGTATCAACCCCAACTCCACGCAGGTGATCGAGTTGTACGACCACTGTCCTGCCACACGACGCCGTACGACTGTCCAATGTCAGGGTCGCGGGGACACCTCACCTGAACGCTCAAGTCGGCCTCAAGCCGCTGCGCATGCACACGTAGGAGGGATACATCGGGATCTTCCCTCTGCTAAACCAGAGAGTGTGCCTTTCACCTGCAATTTCCTTTCGCACCGCCTGGCAGCTCCTTGGCGCGCTGCCACCTGAGGTGCAAGGGAAGCTTGCGAAATTCACACCAACGCGTAACCGATCCGTACTCTCGGAACAAACGGCACTTTTCAGGCATCTCTGTACGAGTTCGGTTCGTCACGCGTTGATCCATGGGGAAGCGAGCTGCAAAGTTTGCTCTGCGGGTCCTGGGCTGGAAGGAAGAACCGCTGCCGGAGCCTGTGCCTAAGAAATGCCTGGTCTTGGCCGGTAAACCCCCCCCCCCCCCAAAAAAAAACACACACACACGCGCGCGCGCACACACAAAGGACACCACCGCATGAGATTGTCAGGGCGTCGATTCACAGACACATGTGATAGCATGGTGTGTCTACTGCATCCTTACTCCATGTCATGATAGCACAGTCACAGGACTCAGGACTACACCTCCACCTTTGCATTGCCTGCAGACCCTCATACCTCGTCCTGGGACTTCGTCATCTTCGCCCTTGCCCGCAGTGCAGTGGGGCTCGACTGCAAGTTCGTGGTGGCAAAGAAGATGTTCTTTTTTCCTCTGGGGCTCATCCTGCGGTCCATGAATGGCATACCCATTGACAGGTGCGTATGTGCCCTGGCGCTGCCCTGCGCCTCTGGCGGTGCTCTTCCCCACGGCTCAGCCCAGCTGCTTAGTGTCCACCTCCCCCCGCCCCCTAACCTCCTCCGGCCTCATGCCTCGCCTTATGGTCGGGTCATATCTTCCAGAGAGAAGCAAGACGCGTAAAAGGGAGGTTGAAAGGGCTGGGGCACGAAGAGACAAAGGGATGGGGGGAGGGCCAGCAAGGGCGCAGCACCCCACCCTTCGCCCCATCCATCCTGACGCGCTCCGGCACGAAAGAAACATCACACAACGATTGTCAGGGAAGGGGAGACGGCATTCATCAGGAGGACGTTCCTTGCGTGCGCCGAGTCACAAGGGCACCCATCGGCCTCTCGGGACTCGCATCCACACTCCGGCTGCTGATCCAACGGTGTATTCTGCACCTGCCCCGGCCCTGCACAGGTCTGGAGGCCTTGGCAACGTCGCAGCCCTCGTGAAGCTGATGGATTCCCACGAGAAAATCGCTCTCGTCATGTCCCCCTCAGGGCAGACTGTTTTCCTTGACCACTGGCGGTCCGGCTTCTACCATGTGGCCCTGCAGGCCAAGGTCCCGGTCGTGTGTGGGTTCATGGACTACAAGACCAAGACGACGGGACTGAAGCGGGTGGTGCACCTCTCAGGGGACGTCCGAGCTGACATGGACGTGTTCCGAGAGGTGTACAAGGGCATGGAAGGCCGGTTCCCTGACCTCGGGAACACAGTCCGGCTGGTCGCCGAGGATGAGTGGGCTGTGAAGAAAAAACAGCGCCAAGCTTCAACTGCAGCCCTTGCTGGACGGTGCCGGGGACAGTGCGGCACAGCCTGTGGCGGAGGCGCAACACCGCGACACAGGCTTCCGGCCGCCGCTGCCGAGCGGTCCTTCACCTGCAAAGCAAGCACGGTCCTTCATCAAGAGGTGCCTGCTGCCTGCAGGCATTAAGGGTGAGGGTGAGGGAAGGCGACACCGCCAAGCTCCGACCTGCCGCGTCTTGCCGTCCCCTGTGCCCCTCCCTGATGGCGCCGTGCTGGAGCTGTTGCCCGTGGGCGCTCCTGGCGCTCAGCGATAATGGTCCAAGGCCGCAGTGCATGGTTGAAGACGTGCTCCCGGTCACTCTCAGTGACCCCGGCCTCGGGAACGTGGGGAACAGTCAATTATGTGTGCATCAAACGCAACTCCGTTCCGTATGGCCAACACATCCGGAGTCTCACCATTGCATTGACGGCATTGCACAGAGGCGCAACAGAGATCAAGCGACGCACGAGACATTTCTGTATATATGCGTCCCTTCGCCATTCGTGTGAGTCTGGGCCGTAGGGTTAAAGGCGGCATAGGCCCTGGGCCCCCATTAATTTCCATCGTACATAGATCCTACACAGGCCGTGCCTACCTCGCCCCAGTTGACTGTCCTGTGTAAATAAAAAATTCACGTTGGGATGTCACCGCCATCAGCGCTGCCACCCCCTGCAGCTATGCTTACAGCCCCGCCCTGTCACGGCCGCTCCTCTCGCATGCGAATACCACCAGCACATTTCGAGCCACAACCGACAGCCTGGGCCAAACATCCGATGGGATCTGCTCCACGCGATGATGATCACTGGGGCTTTGACGCCAGCGGTATGTCTCTGCCCCTGCCTCCCACCCACTCCTCAGCCCCGGCATCATCACTGCTAATGTTGACATGCCTGTGGCAGACACGCCCTCTGCTCCTGTGCCAGCTTGCCTTCCTCACCCACCCTCTCATTGAAGGCGGCTGCGTCTACAACACATTCCCCTTCCCTCGCCACCGCGCGGTGCGGCGGAGAGCTCCACGTCAACCCCTGTCTCGAGGCCCCCTCTTTCGCTACTGCCCAGTGCACCGGCCCAAGCTATCCAACACATACTCCCGCATCCTCTCCGCTTCTCCCAGCATTGCCCCGGAAAGCGGAGACCTCCACAGCATTCCTTCGTTTGCTTCCCTTCGTTCCCTGCTGCCCTCTGCTCCCCGCCCCCCGCCGGCCTTCTTTCTGCCCCACGCAAGGCCAGGGCTGCGCACAACAGTCCCCTGCTAATCATCGTACCGCCCCGCGCCACAGAGAGCGCCACAACAGCTGTCCGTTTCCCTCCTTGCAATTCCCGCTGCCCTGTGCAACAGTCCAGGGCCGCACACCACCCACTCTCCCGCCTCTTTCCTACCACCGAACCACACATCACCGAACCGCACAATGCGGCCGTCGCTCCCTCCCCTCTCTGAATCTACCCCCCCGCCCGAATTCATACCTCACCAGACAGAGCTCCCCTCACTCAGCAGCGGACTCAACCAGGCTGTCATGGCTTCTATCGACCACCCGTTTCGATGGCTACTTGGCTATGACTGCGTGGCATGTCCTGTGCAGTGGGTAAGGGCAGGGGGGGGGGGGGGGGGGGGACCAAGCGAGAAATTCCTGCAGATACCCTCCCCCTCCTCCATTCGAGTGGGTCTGGGTCGTAGTTATAAGGCGACTGAGGCCCTGTGGCCCCAATTTTCGTGATATATACGAAGGCCGTATCAGCCATATCTATACTAATTACCCTATCTACATGAATAATATATATACTTTGGGATATCACAGCCATCACCGCTGCCAGCTGCTGCCACCCCCTGCGGCCATCCTTTCACAGCCGGGTCTGTCACAGCCGGCCGCTGCTCTCGCATGCGAATACCGTACAACACGAGCCGCACCCGACGGTCCGTGCTGAGCTGAACACCCCGCGGCCTCCTCCACGCGATACTCACCGGGTCTTTGAGGCCAGCACGAAGGCCGCGCGTGAGGCAGTGCGCGGCTGAGCGCCGCATGGATCTCCGCTCTCACATCAGGGCACCGTCGTGGTCGGTCTGCCTCGAGGCATCGCGGCTTCTCCTCTTATTGGCAATTATCTGAGCGAGCTTCATTTCTGCCTCCAGGGTCCTCTGCCTCGCCGGCGCTTCCGGCGCCCGCGGCTGCTGGGAAAAAATGTCATATGTGTGCAGCTTTTGCCGCGGCGGCCGCCGGTGCTTCAGCTCTTCGACCTTTCCCTGCTTCCGCTTGCTGAGAGTGATCTGCGTAGCGGCGCAGCGGCGCACATGTGGAGCATCTTGAGCTGCACAGGGTATAGGGATGCACGTGGTGGGCAGGAAAGCGCTGAGGGTCAGAGGGGAGGGAAGAGGAGGGAGGGATGCTGTTGTGCGTACCAGCTTCACCGTGCGGCCGCTCCACGGCCTCTTCACGGAGCGGTCCTGTGCATGTCAGGGCCAAGCGTGGGAACTTGGGCCAGTGCATCAAAGCTTGTGTACTAAACAGGATGGAGCAGCCCTGGAAGCAGGTTGAAGGGTGGGGCGGGGGAGGGAGGGAGGCAGGCGTGGAAGCGGCCGAGGAGGGGCGCTGAGAGAAGGGCAAGGGGGTTGGGGGTGGGGTTGGGGGGAGGGGTCGGAGCCAGCCCATGGATTTTGACCGAGAGTGGAGCGGTGCTGGCCCACGTGCCTCGGGGTTGAGCACGACCCTCATCTCTTTCTTCGAGTTGGGCGGCAGCTCCACCCACCCAATCAGCATCTCTGCCATCTC